>NC_051155.1:124585641-124635641 GCF_013339745.2 Dermacentor silvarum
AAAGGGCGTGAAGCGCGTCGTCTCTTGCATGGCGGTGTTATACGCGAAGGTCACGTAAGGCAAGATCCGATCCCATGTTTTGTGTTGCGTGTCGATGTACATTGCGAGCATGTCTGACCGTCTTATTCGTCGCTCGTAAGTCTCCGTTGGTCTGCGGATGGTACCGGTTGTCTTGCGTCCTGGTGTTGCTTAATTCAAAAACTCGTCCATAAACTGCGCTGTGAATGCTGTCCTCTGTCTGTTATTACAGTGGAGGGAGCACCGTGACGCAAGACTATGTGGCGCATGAAGAATTGCGATACCTCTGAGGCCGTGGCTCGTGGGGTCGCCTGCGTTTCAGCATAGCGTGTTAAATAATCAGTCGCGACGATCACCCATTTGTTGCCGTCGGCAGACAGAGGAAACGGTCCGAGAATGTCCATGCCGACTTGATCGAAAGGCGTGTGAGGTGCTTCAATGGCTGGAGTAAGCCAGCCGGTTTAACAGATGTGTCTTGCGGCGCTGGCATTCACGACAGCCTTTAACGTACGTTTGACGCTTGCCGAAAGCCCGGGCCAATAGTACAGTTCGCTTACTCTAGCGAGTGTTCGTGAAAAGCCTAAATGACCAGATGTCGGTTCGTCATGGCAAGCAAACAGGACGTCGTCGCGCATGTCCCTTGGAACCACCAGGAGGTAAGCACGGCTGGTCGAACGAGCATTCTTATTATAGCGCACGTTGTCTCGCAGACAGAGGGACGTCAGCGAGCGGACAGATGGCGTGGTATGGTTGTATCGCGGGCCTCTAAATGATCGACGATCGGTCGAATCTGAACGTCATCACGCTGCCTTATGCTCAAGCCGTCATCACCCTCTGTTTCTGACTGGCAGGATCATGGGTGCGCGGGACAGCGTGTCAGCGTCTTCATGCGTCGGCCAGACTTATAAACGATGGTGATGTATATTCCTGTAGCCGCAAGCTCTACCGTGCCAGTCGTCCTGAAGGGTCGCGCATGCTTGCCAACCAACAGAGGGCATGGTGGTCCGTCACTACTTTGAGGGACGACCATAGAGATAGGGGTGAACTTGATCGCCCACACGACCGCGAGGCACTCTTTCTCCGTAGTCAAATAATTCGCCTCGGCACGGGACAGGGAGCGGGCTGGCATACGCTATAATTCTTTCCACTCTATCTTGGAGCTGGACGAGCACTGCACAAGGCCAATGCTACTGGCGTCAGTATGCACCTCAGTGTCAGTGTCATCGTCAAAATGTGCAAGAACGGGTGCTGACTGCAGGCGCTGTTGTAATTCAGCAAAAACCGCCTGTTGCTCATTATGCCACACAAATGGCGTATCGTCCCTTGTAAGGCGAGTCAGGGGTTCCGCTATTTTGGAGAAGCCTTTAATAAAACCGGCGATAGCAGGCGCACAAACCCAGGAACCGCCGGACGGCCTTCTTATCGGCAGGAGTTGGAAACGCGGCCACAGCGGCGAGCTTGTCTGGATCGGGTCGGACCCCTTTGGCGCTTACTACATGCTCGAGCAACTTGAGCTCTTCATAACCAAAGTGGCACTTTCGGGCTTAAGTGTGAGGTCTGCCGATCGGATGGCTTCTAGCACACTCCGTAGGCGGTGAAGATGCTGCTCGAAACGTTTCAGAGAAGATAACCACATCATCCAGGTACACAAGACAGGCCTGCCACTTCGGTCCAGTAAGGACAGTGTCCATCATTCGCTGGAAAGTAGCCGGGGCTGAACACAAGCCAAAGGAAGCACTCGAAATTCATAGAGCCATCTGGAGTCACCAAAGGCTGTTTTCTGTAGGTCGCGTTCGTCCTACCTCGATTTGCCAGTACCCGCGTTTTAAATCGAGAGAAGAAAAGTAGTGGGCGGCCGTAGTCTAACGAGTCGTCGATACGCGATAGCGGGTACACGTCCTTTTTAGTCACGTTGTTGAGCTTGCGGTAGTCCGACACAGAAGCGCGTAGCGTTCCGTCTTCTTTTTGACAAGAACGACCGAGACGACCATGGGCTGTTGGAAGGTTCGATGACGCCATCGTCAAGCATCTCCCGGACTTGCGTACGTATGGCTTCGCGTTCTTTTGCCGACAAGCGTAAGGCTGCTGGTGTATCGGGCGTGCGTCTTCGTCCGTGATGATCCTGTGTTTAGTGATGGAAGTCTGGCGCACCTTGGAAGAATGTGCGAGAAGCAGGTCCTGAATTCAAGCAAGAGCTTGCGCAGTGCTGTCTGGCTATCGGTGGACAGTTCGAATTGATGCTGAGATGGCCCAGAGACGTGTCTGCTGTCTCCACTACTCTGGACGTGAAACAGTTAACGTTTGCTACTGCGCCTGCAAACGCTAACGAAGTGCCGCGGAAACAGGTGTCGGTGCTCGTAGCTAAAGTTGGTAACAAGCAATTGCGAATGACCAGCACGAATCTGTATAACACTTCGAGCCACACAAACACCTTGCTTCGGTAGGTGTTCCAAGTTACTTTCGGCCACCGCCTCGCCATCACGTAAGCCACAGCATGTGACGTCGACGAAGACACTGGCTCGTGGAGGAAGTGTTACACTGTCTGCAGAAACACGAAGTAGGTCGTCGCGCCGTTGGCCGTCTTGCACGTCGATTGCTCGTTCGGCAGAGAAAGTGATATGACGCTCTTGCAGATCGATAATCGCGCCGTACTCCTGCAGGAAGTCAACCCCAAGAATAACGTCGTGGGAGCATTCGCGTAAGACAAGGCAGCTCGCTACGAGTGTAGATCCTTGAATCTCAACTCTAGTCGTGCAGGCGCCTAGTGGAGTAACGACGTGGCCGCCAGCTGTCCGAATCTGCGAGTTATGCCAGGGCGTGATCACTTTCTTGAGCTGCGTTGCTATTTTCCCGCTTAGTACGTGTAGTCTGCGCCGCTATCCACTAAAGCACTAACGGCATAACCGTCAATAGTCACTGATATATCAAGCGAAAGCTGGTCGTCCCGTTCAGCTGCAGGTAATGTCGGATCGGTATCTTTCCGTAACTGCGTCCGTCGGTGGTCTTCAGCGCTTCGACCGTCAGCGACCTCGCCCCCAAGATCCCCTCAGTTTTCCCGGTGGGGACTGGTCGACCGCTCGGGAGAATACCGTTGGGTGGAGGTGAAAATTGTCTCGGAGACGGCGAACGCGACTGCCGCCTGGCAGGCGGTGGCAAGCGCTGCTGAATGTCCCAGGGTCGCTGGCCCTATCGGGGTGGCGGCGAGTATGCGGAAAAGCCGCGAATCCCAAGGCGCCGGAATGGGCACTGGCGGTACAAGTGGTCAGCCTCACCGCAGTGGAAGCACAGAGGCCGATGATCGGGTGTGCGCCAAACATCCGACTTCCGAGGGGTCGGGCGTCTGTCGTCGACGTAGTGAACCGCTTGCTCCGAACAATGGGCAAATGGAGCGGCATGAACAGCGGGCGGCGGCGTGTACCCAGCGTCGTAGTACGGTATCGGCTGCGCCGACTGAACTGACACCGTAGGAGGAGCACGAACGAACAGTGGCGGAGAGGAAGTAGGGCGCTTCAGGGCTTCCGCGTAGGTCGCACGGGGGTATTCAGGAGGTACTGCCGCAGTGTTAGCAGGAGGCAAGGTGTCACGGAGCGCCTGGTGCAGTTCGTCCTTGATAATGCTTGCTATGAAGCTTACCGTAGGTTGCGGTGTTACGGCGGCCTTTTGCAACTCTTCACGCACTACAGAGCGGATGAGTTCTCGCAGAGAGTCACCGTTGCTTCCTATGGCCGTGAAAATGTCAGCAGCAGACATGCTGTTCGCTTGCTGCTCATACAGTTCGAGCGATGCAGAAGCATCTTTTCCATGGTCACGGCCTCGGACAAGAACTCCGCGACCGTCTTCGGAGGGCTCCGTACGAGGCCAGCGAAAAGTTGCTCCTTGACCCCGCACATCAGATGACGTAACTTCTGTATCGTTGGCGCCTGAGTAAGACGACACACACAGTGGATGGGCATCAGAAAAACGCTTGTCGCTTTATTAGGTGCTCTTTTATAGCATCGTGCGAGAGGGTGCCGCATGCGCCGAAGTGGTTAGGGGAAAGAAGGACGCGCTCGCTATCAGCTCGTCTGCTTCCGTGATAGTCAAGTATGATACAACTTCTTCTCCTCCGTCATTCTTGGATCCGCTCGTCGGAAGAGGCGCGTCATGTCTTCGACGTACGGGGTCACGGTTTCGTTTGGCAACTGGACGCGCGCCTGAATCGCTCGTTCCGCTCGTTCGTGGCGATCAGCACTGGTGTAGGTCTCCAAGAGCTGACGACAAAACTCGCGCCACGACATCAGTTGCTCCTCGCGCTTCTGAAACCACGTACGCGCGCCATCCTTCAGGTAGAAGTAGAGGTGTCTGAGTTTTTTCCGTGTCGTTCTATTCGTTCACGGAGGCCACGCGCTCGAAGTAGACCATCCAGTCTTCGACGTCTTCGAACACTGTGCCATGAAACGTCTTCGGGATCCGTGGGCTCTCAAGTGTGTACCGGTTCGACATCGTGCTTCCCGTACCGGTGGGGGCGGTTTGAAGGGAAGCGCTGGTCATACCGGTTGATGTGGTGGGAACTGTAGCGTCGACGACTTCTGGGGACAGTCCCCTGATCCTGCGGCTGGCCCGATGCACGGGAGTACATAGAGCGGCATGAACTGGCACTGGTCGACAGGTACTGGATTCGTAGCGCGGATCCTTGGAGGGGTCTGCAACATCCGTGAGGACGCTTACCCAGCACCTCCACCAGTTTGTCACGAGCCTCGAGAAGTAGTCCTGAAGGTTTAATAACCGTAGAGCAGCTGGCTCTTGGAAGACGCGACCGTCGGGTGAGGATGATGATGATGCCTCAACACTTGGCACAACCCACTGAGGGGGTTAGGCCACGAACCGGGTAGTATTATGATAGAAATTTAAAATAAATTAATTTATAAATACATAAGTATAAGAATGAAAATAAATGACTAATTGAAAATGAGAAATAAAGCAATAACAAAAGAATTAAGTAGTCTATATTAAGTTAGTCAGCCTTGCGTGAATACGAATAGTAATATGAATTTAATAATAAATTAATACAGCAAAGTAAATACGTAGATTTTGAATAATAATAATAATAATAATTATATAATTGTGGTTTTGTGACTGATTTTTGAATTTGCTAAATCTATAATTTATTGAAGGATTAATAAAGCAATCACGTAAAAATTGGAAATATTATTAAGCTAATCTTTTTGTTTTACATAGAAAATTATAAATGGCTCGGCAAACATTCCCGTGGACATATCCTAACACCATGACTCCAAGTGAGAGTAAAACTGAACTGCTTAACGGCAGTCCTAGATTACGAAGTGGGATTTCTAAACATCGTTGTCGATGATTAGAAAACCGACGACATGATAATAAAAAGTGATCGATAGATATGGTTCACTGCAGAGGTAGCATAATGGTGATGCCGCTAGACCACAACTGTGCAAGTAAAAATTTAGTTGTGGGATACGGCAACGCAGTCTTGTAAATGTTACTTCGAATTGCCGGTTAGGACACCACTGTCGATTCCAAGAATAATTTAGATGTATAAAGTCTGTTGATTTTGCTAATGCGACGCTTTTCTTGTCTTCAGTCAAAGAAAACTGCCTATATCTGGCTGCAGTGATATACGCTGTTGCCGGCAGCACAGAAATCGCCGGACCCTTTAAAGAAGCTCGATCTAAAGAATCAGCTATTTCATTAAGTTGGATGTCTCGGTGGCCTGGTACCCATACTAAATGAACCAACGAAGTGGGGAGGAGCTAATGTATAAAACGTGTTTAAAGCTGTCAAATTTGTATATGCGTTAAGCGCGCTGCATACAGAATGGGAATCTGTGACAATAACTTTTGTAACATGTAGCGGTAACTTTCGCAATGCAAGAATTATTGCCAGAAGTTCGGCATGAAAAACTGATGTGTAATCTGGCAGGTGAAGTGAAAAAGACCAATCGAGGGACGGTGAGTATATATATTCCCACGCCTGCCTTCTCTTCACACGAGGAAGCATCAGACGCTATTACATTTAGTGCGAAACGGGCCAAATCTTGCAAAAGGGCATTCAATATGTTGGTGGCAGCAGTTTTGCGTTATGGGGAAAATATCCGCAAATCCTTTTTTAAAGGACAATGTGGACCTATCAAACGGAATGATTTCCCTAATGCGAACATTTAAAGGTGCTAATTGTGCCTGCACAAATACAACCTGTGGGGTATGTAACCGAGGCCACGTGATCTCAAAAAATGAATTTGCTTCACTAATAAATATATATTCTGTACGTCCAAGAGGAGATTCATAAGCCCTTAAGTAGGTTTGAACCGTAAGCATACAGAATCTCGTGTGAAGAGAAGGTAAGCGCGCTTCCTGGTATAACACATTATTAGCAACGAATTTAGGCAGGCCTAAGCATATTCGAAGAGCTTCTCTCTCTAAAGAACAAGTGGTCTTATTTTATATTTTGGACCTCCGGAAAGCAAAACACATCCAATTCTTGAATCGGTCGTACATACATACTGTAGATCATAATTAATGTGTCACTTCGCATACCAGAACGCCGGTTACTGATTCTAGGTAATAAATCTACAGCTCGTGTCCCTTTCGTTGCAATATTTTCTATGTGAGAACGCCAGCTAAGTTTTTCATCATATGTGATACCCAGATACTTAAGTGACTCTACTTGTGGAATTGTTCTCTGATCATTTACTAATGATAAATGTATCGGCCCGGAAAGCGAAAAGACAAGGACTGCACTTTTGTTTACGTTTAGAGACAGGTGAAGAGTGTGAAGCCACGTCTCTAGCATACTTAGGTACGTTTGCAAGGACAGGTAAAGGGAATTGATGTCTCTTGCTGTCGCGAAAAATGCGATGTCGTCTGCATAGACAAAGAGATGAACTTCCCGGCTCAGTGGAATTGAACTCATCAACAGGTTAAATAGGACAGGAGACAGAACAGCCCCCTGGGACACCCCTCTTGTCTGATCGAATTTTGTTGAAGAAAGGCCGTTTTGAAAGCAATAAAATTTTCCGTTTCTTAAAGATGCAAAAATTCATGTCGTTATATATCTCGGAAAATTGTAGGACTGTAATCTGTCCAGTAGTAGTGGGTACTCGACACTGTCATAAGCTTTCGCCATGTCAAGAGTCGCTAAAGCACTCAATTCCTTTCTATTTCGAGCAAGTTGGATACGGCTTTCTAAGCCTACATGCGCACACCAAATAGAGAGACCAGACCGGAAACCTATTTGACTTGGGCTCAGTAACGAATTTTTAGATATATGATCCATCATGCGATCATATAGAACTCTTTCAATAAGTTTTACCATATGTGAGGTAAGAGAAATAGGTCGAATATTGTCAAGATTGTAGCCAGCTCCTTGTTTTTTAAGTAGCGGAATTATTTTAGCTGTCCTCCATTCTTGAGGAATCCAAGCATTTTTTTAGAGAATAATTCACTGTGTTTAGAAGTTCCCCAGGAGACATTGCAAACAAAATTTTTCGCATGGTATTGGAAATGCCATCAGGACATGGTGCTGAGGCAGGCAAAGATCTAACGATATTGGAAAGCTCCGACACTGTGACTTCCACAAAGTCATCCGCAATGGGAGGTCTTAATTGTCCATTCGAGAAACGTGATGTTAAGCGTTGTGCTAATCCCTTTCCTATGAATTCTAATGAAGCAGATATCTTGCGTGTGAAAGAATTATCGATGTAGTATTCGCTGATGTCGATATGAACTTTCTATACCGAAGGAATCTGAACAGTGATTTTTGTTAGGCTGAGAGAGGAATTCATGATGTTTTTTATCATATTCGTCTTTGGCATTCGATACAGTTCTCTTGATGTGGCAGCTGCAAACTTATAATCACTCCAGTTACTCGGAGACTGATTGTAAAGTAGTTTTTTCCAAGCGGCTTTTCGTCGTCTATAATCCCCGCGCGCACTCCGAATTCCACCAAGGAGAGTGAGTACGTTTAGCTTTGTTAATATTGAACTGAGACCTTTTATATTAACTTTTTAATACCACGTAAGACCCATGGCTTTGATGTAATCCGGCACCGTTATCCGGGAGTTGAGGGTCGCTTTTATTACACTCTGGAATTTCTGGTAATTGACAAAAATTCGCGCCGGAGACTCTAAAGAAGTAAGAGGGCACACAATATGAAATCTAATGGGTGGATGGTCACTGTTTGAAGCAGAGTCGACTGTAGACCAGGAAGTGACGGACATCCCCGAACTGGCAAATGTTAGATCCAATGCTGATTTATAACGGCCTTGAATAAACGTAACTGTTTTAGTGTTTAAGCAACTAAAATTTTAATTAATTGCCCAGTCCGATAATCTTTTTCCACGTGAGTCTGTTCTGAAACCCCAAGCCTCATGGTGTGAATTAAAGTCTCCCGCTATCACAATTTCTTTCCTACAAGATTTGACAACGGTATCGAGGTATCGAATATCTTGGAACACCTGCGGGAACATATGTATTAACTAAAGAAAACGGAGAACAACCAGGAATAGTTACATCTATTGCTATTATCTCGCACTCCGTAGACACATGCTGATATGATATTGCCACGCTTTAGTAACGCTAGAGGACGAGGACGAAGAAGTGTTGTTGGCTGCTGCGGCCGAAACAGTAAACAGCCGTTCGCTCGGAACTGACTGCCTGCCTTTTCCTCTCGCGACAAACTGGTGGAGTTGCCGGGTACACATACGCCCTATGCCTGCTGGTCCTGAACCAGAAGCTACCAACGCCAGTACCTCAGAGACTGCAGAAATCCATCGAAGCAGCCGTCGTCTCCAAGGTCTTCCACCGCAGTACAGTCCCCTGGCAAACTCTGCGAGGAAAATGGCAACAACAACCGCAAGCCAACCGAGGAGATCCCAAATGCTGCTGTACCTTGCATTGTCAACGCGCCTCGCACGCCTAATCCGTTCCACGGCGACGCCTTTGAGGACGTAGAGGACTGGTTAGACCATTTCGACCGGGTCGCCACCTTTAATGACTGGGATGCTCAACGTAAGTTGAAGAACGTCTACTTTTCCCTTTTAGACGAGGCAAGGGTATGGTAGAAGAACCACGAAGCTTCGTTTACCAGCTGGCAGGAGTCTTACCGCCTGCTTCGTGACGCCTTCAGTACCCCCGAAAGGAAAGAAAGAGCCGAACAGGCACTATCTTCCAGGTTCCAAATGCCGAACGAAACCGTCGCCATGTATGTAACAATCACATATGTATGTGATTGTTCCGTCGGGCCGACCCACTAATGCCAGAAGACAAGAAGGTGCACATGTTAATGCAAGGCGTAAAAGAACAGCTTTTCGCGGGCCTCGTGCGCAATCCTCCTACAAAGGTGTCTCAGTCCGTGCGGCAACAGTCCGTGCGGCAGCGGCTATCGCAGTATGAACGCCAGACTACCATGACTGCGGCATGCTCGCTTGTACCTGCAAGGGATGACAGGGAGTCCCTTACCGAACTAATACGGCAGGTTGTTCGAGAAGAACTCCAGAAGTATTATGGATCGGCACCTCCGAGTGCCGCGGCTCTTACAGACGTCATTCGGGAGGAAATCAGGCAGGTGGTTCATCCCTCGCCAACAACGCGAACCGAACCTCCCACGCTCTCGTACGCCGATGCTCTTCGGGTTTCTACGCCATCGACGGCCCGTTTCCAGCATCCACCTACAGAGCCTCCTCGACGCTTCCCAAGCCCAAGCCACCGCACGACTCTCCAATCAGACTTTCGTCCTGGTCCGCGTAAGTCAACGGTATGGCGCGCTCCCGACAACAGTCCCGTTGTGTTATCACTGTGGGGAGGCTGGACACTTCTATCGCGACTGCCATTACCGACGGATTGGTTTGCGGGGATACCATCCGGACGCCCGTTGCCCGCGCTATGGCGAAGGCCCACACGAAATCGAGGAGTACTTGGAAAGCAACCGTTTTCCTCCTGTCCCTCAGCGAAGACAGTCGCGGTCGCCGTCACCTCGTCGGCACACATCACCAAACCGCGCTCGACCCGCCTTTGATTCCACTGGAGTCACCGGCGGAAGCCCGCGCCGGGGAAACTGAAAACGGCGACCTCGGGGGTGAGGCCGCTGTCATGCGAACCGTGAAATATCCTCCGCCAACGCCACCCCCTCGCGACGTACTCTGACGCCTTCCTTCGAAACCGCCAAAAGAGCTTCTGCTGTTATTACTGTTTCCGTCGACTGTTATCCGGTGACTGCACTTGTCGATACGGGAGCTGATTACTCGGTTATGTGTGCCTCGCTGGCCAATCGGTTACGCAAAGTGCTGACAGCGTGGGACGGCCCACATCTGGTCACGGCTGGAGGACACCTCGTGTCACCCATTGGACGATGCACCGCCAGACTTACAATTTATACTTCGACCTTCGTAGCGTCTTTCCTTGTGCTGCCCAAGTGTTCTCGACTGGTTATATTGGGCATGGATTTTCTTCAGGAATATGGGGCGATCATTAATCTGCGTGACTTGCTCGTGACTTTTTCGAAGAATGTTTCTTCGGATTCTGGTGTTAAGGATGAACATCATCGCGCGGCTTTACGCGTGGTCGATGACTGCGTAACGTTACCGCCCCGAAGTAGCATCTTCGTCCTTGTAGAGTGCCCTCAAGACCACCTAGATATGGGCATCGCCGAAGGTAACCTCACCATTTTGCTGGATCGAGAAGTCGGCGTCGCACGAGGTCTCGTAGAGCTCCAAAATAGGCAAACCACGATCCTAGTTACTAACTTCAGCGGCGAATACAAGCACTTTGCGAAGCATACCACCATTGCCTACTTTGAAACAGTGGACGAGTCCAACGCATGTGCTTCGGTAACGACAATCTCGATGCAGGAAAACAGCGATGTGACTTGACCAGTCACATCAACGTCAATCCACAGCTGAAACAACCCCAACAGGAGAGGCTCCTCAGCCTACTATCATCATTTAACGACTGTTTTGCCACCACCGTCGAAGGTCAAGCAGACTCCTCTAACCAAGCACAGAATCATCACTGAACCGACCGTCCAACCTGTTCGCCAACACGCTTACCGCGTGTCACAGAGAGAACAGGATGCTATTCGTCACAAGTTAAGCAGATGCTGGATGATGATGTCATTCAACCATCGACAAGTCCTTGGGCATCACCTGTTGTACTAGTTAAGAAGAAAGACGGTTCACTACGATTCTGTGTAGATTATCGCAAACTGAACAAGATCACGAAAAAGGACGTTTATCCACTTCCTCGGATTGACGACTCCTTGGATCGTCTGCGGCATGCCCGTTACTTTTCTTCAATGGATCTACGTAGCGGGTACTGGCAGATTGAAGTTGACGAACGGGACCGGGAAAAAACGGCGTTTATAAGACCGGACGGCCTCTATGAATTTAAGGTCCTACCCTTTTGGACTGTGTTCCGCTCCGGCCACATTTCAACGCATGATGGACACAGTTTTATCTGACCTCAAGTGGCACTCGTGTTTAGTCTACTTAGACGATGTAGTTGTTTTTTCAACCACGTTTGAGCAGCACATCGAGAGGCTTGAGGCTGTTCTTCAGGCCATCCGCACCGCCGGCCTGTCTCTGAAGCCCGAAAAATTTCACTTCGGATACGAGGAAGCTTAATTTCTGGGTCATATTGTCAGCAGCACCGGTATTCGCCCTGACCCTGACAAAGCCACGGCAGTTCGTTTCGTTCCCGATACCGAAGACAAAGCACGATGTACGCCGATTTCTAGGGCTTTGTGCTTATTACCGCCGTTTTGTGCCAAATTTTTCTGAGATTGCCGAACCTTTGCAACGACTCATCAAGAACGACGTGACATTTATTTGGGGCCCGGCTCAATCCGACGCTTTCCACGACCTTCAACGACGTCTACAGACACCACCGATCCTTGGTCATTTTGACACAGAGGCCGACACAGAAGTGCATACTGATGCTAGCAACGTTGGTCTCGGAGCCACACTCGTACAATTTCAAGCTGGTGTGGAGCGCGTTATTGCCTATGCCAGCCGCACGTTGTCTGCTGCTGAAAAAAACTACTCAGCAACTGAAAAAGAATGTCTGGCGGTCGTGTGGGCTATCCAGAAGTTCCGACCATACTTGTACGGACGCGCCTTCCGAGTCGTCAGCGATCACCACTCTCTCTGTTGGCTGGGAATCTCAAGGATCCTTCGGGACGTCTCGCAAGATGGAGCCTTCGGCTACAGGAATTTGACATGACAATTGTCTATAAGTCTGGTCAGAAACACACCTGACGCCGATTGTCTCTCCCGCGCCCCCGTCGAACCCGCACCAACAGATACTGACGAGGACTACGGTTTTCCTTGTAGTCTTCCATCTCCAAACTCTAGCTCAACAGCAACGCCAGGATTCAGAGCTGCAACCCCTGATTGAATACCTTGAACGACGCCGCCAACAACCCCCGCGGCAGTTCGCGCAGTCACGTGTCCTCTTTCTGCCTACGCAGCGACATCCTCTACAAGCGGAACTTTCATCCCACGGAAACCGTTTTTCTACTCGTTGTTCCCGCTTCTCTCCGCGACGACATTTCACGTGCATGCCACGACGAACCCACGTACGGGCATCTTGGTTTCACGCGTACTCTGGCAAGGATCAAGAAGAAGTACTACTGGCGAAAACTCACAAAAAGCGTGAAGCAGTACGTCCCAACTTGTCGTGATTGCCAACGTCGCAAAGTTCCACCAATGAAACCAGCCGGTCTGCTTCAGCCTGTACGACCTCCTTGCTCACCTTTTGAACAGGTCGGGATGGATTTACTCGGCCCGTTCCCAAGTCTTCAGCTGACAACCGCTGGATTGTTGTCGCCACCGATTACTTGACCAGATATTGCGAAACCCAAGCCGTTCAACGAGCTACTGCTTCGGATGTGGCCAACTTCTTCGTCAAAAATATCGTCCTGCGACATGGTGCTCCATCTGTCGTCATCACAGACCGTGGTACGGCCTTCACTGCGCAGTTGGTCAGAGATATTCTGCAGCTGAGTGGTACAACGCACCGTACGGCAACTGCGTACCACCCACAGACCAATGGGTTAACTGAGCGTCTCAACAAAACGATTGCAGATATGCTTTCCATGTATGTCGCCACGGATCACAAGAATTGGGACGAGCTGCTCCCGTATGTGACATTTGCGTATAACACTGCGCTTCAAGAAACCACCGGGTTTCCTCCTTTTCGTCTGGTCTACGGACGCGACGTCGTCACTATGCTCGACGTGATGCTTCTACCAACTTCGTCTGATACAACCGCCCCAGATACGGACGCTTTTGTTCAGCGTGCTGAAGCAGCGCGGCACCTTGCACGGCAACGAATTCTATCTCGGCAAAGTCAAGACGCTCGCCGATACAACATACGCCACCGAGTCGTAACATACAAGCCAGGAGATCTCGTGTGGATTTGGACCCCTATACGTCTACGAGGCCGCTCAGAAAAATTATTGCGCCGTTACTTTGGGCCCTACATAGTTCTTCATCGCATAAGTCAAGTCAACTACGAAGTTGTCCCAGCAGAATCATCGCACCAATCGCGTAGACCACGCTCCTCCGACATTGTTCACGTCTCCAGGATGAAGCCCTACCACTCGCGCTGATGCCAGTTCACAAACTTTGTGGTGCGGTGCCTGTGCTCACGTCCGTTGTCTTTTTCATTTCTTTTATTTTCTCCCTGTGGTATTTAACCCGTCACCCACTTTCGTGGCTTAACTTTCACTGTTCTTTCGTGCAGCGACATCGAGACAATGCCTCTTTTTTTTTTTTTGGAGGGAGGGGTAATGCCACGCGTTAGTAACGCTAGAGAACGAGGACGAAGAAGTGTTGTTGGCTGCTGCGGCCAAAACAGTAAACAGCCGTTCGCTCGGAACTGACTGCCTGCCTTTTCCTCTCGCGACAATATTGCATGTTCCCAGAACTGAAAGATAAATTACAATATGCTGTTATGTTTTTACACACACTGTACGATGAGCTTTTCGTGCAGTGCATAGAACATGACTGCAAGCTAAAATGCTGCAAGACATCTACTTCACACCATGTGACACCGTCAAACTTTATTACTTAATAAATAAGAAAAGACGGAGAACGTGTAATTAACAAGAGTGACAAAACGCAGCAAAGGTTGTCATGCATAGATCTTGAAGATGAATGCTGCCGCAGCCAGAGCAGGCCAGTCTTTGTAGAAGAGCACTATCTGCCCACAAACACTTTCTGTCGCAGGTCACGCTCGAAGGTTCTTGTAGATACAAGCAAGCAAAATCTGCACAAACGAGGAAAAACGAAAAGGGAAAATGAGAGTGCGCAAACTGGAACTTCACTTAGCAATATGTGACAAGCAAGAAGTTTGACTCACATTAAAAATAAATTTAGGCTTTCTTTGTCTTAAAGTACTGGGCTCTTAAGGAAAGTATGTGATGATGCTTAAAATTACTAGTATATTTCCTGGCACATAGTTATTAAAATGCAGAGCAGGGTCAGACAGAGAAGTGCCTTCAAAATAATATATGGTGTTTCGCGGCTAAAAAGGCACTTATCAACTTGTCAAACAAGTCTGAGAGCCTGTCTGCAAAATATAATCAGTTTAAAACAGTTAACCATTCTGCAGGTAAATGATCTGCTATCTTGATTAAAAAAGTTACATCGCATTTTATATTACACCAAAAGCAAGTTTGGCATTTTGAACTGTCTAGCTATCACCTTTTTTTTTTCATACTTAAACATGACATAGTACCGGTTAAGCAGGTAGCATACAATGGACTGGTGATAAAGTATCACAGTGTATTGCTTCTGGGGTTGGGTCAATCACTTTTGTTGGTACATTTTCATCAGGCCCTATTTGGCTTAGGGCAATACTTCACATCAATAACGCGTCACCTTGGATGCTACCTCATACAAAATTGAAAGTATCTCATCATGCGATCAAACGAGAGCATTGCCCCCTGTCTTAGAAGTGTTAAACGTACTGGTTGCGCCAAAAAGTGCAAAGTGATTGGTAGAGGTTGCAAGTTCATTAGTGCATCTATAGCCTCAGGTAATTCTGAGCATCTGCATTGACTAGCGGTTGATAAGTAACTACACACACAAAAAAAAAACCTGTATTCAAGTATTGGTCCACCCAGCGAAAGGCGAAACGTGGCAGCCTAGTCAGAGGGTCAAGAAGAGAAGGAGGCTTAAACGGTTAATTTCAAACAGTATCCCTTGCGGGATACTCTAGGCGGGAGGGCTCCTCATTCCTGGAACCCTCTGGCCTACACTACCTCCTTGGCCTTGGCGACGAAGCGTCGTTATTGTTCCAGGTCCTCGGAGACGAGCTTGGCCTCCCACGTTTCGATGAGGTCTTCAATTTCTTGTCTGGCGTTACAGTCTTTTGGTGAGAGCGATGCGTCTGTGTTTAGGTGCCATGGGCACTCAAGGATCAGGTGCGCCAAGGTGTCCGGTACGCCGCAAATTGGACAGAGATATCCTTGTAGTGTCGGGTAAATTCTATGCATGAGTATGGCGTGGGTGAAAGTGTTACTTGCAGTCTTTTGAGTGTGGTGCTTTCTTCTTTGTTTAATCTTGTGTGAGGTGGTGGGTACACCATGCGTTCCAGCCTGTGATGTTGAAGGATCGCTGAGTAGGTGATGGGTACGGTCTCCGCCCCTGCTGACGCTGGCCGGGCGTCTCGAGAGTAGGGAGGGTTGTCCCGGCAGGCATGATCGCGGGCCGCGGCGTGTGCCGCTTCGTTCCCCTCCAACCCCTCGTGCCCAGGAACCCATGTCACGCAGGTGTACGGGATCGGAGTGCTTCGGCGCTTCAACATCTTTAGGGCTTGTGTCGACACGCGACCCTTAGCGTAGTTTCTGACAGCTGCTTGAGAGTTGGAAAAGACGACAGCTGCGTCCATGCACGTTGTAGTTACTAGGGCGATCGCCACCTCTTCCGCAGTCTCAGGGTTTTTTGTGCGCGGACTGTGGCAGACGCTAGTTCTCTGCCCTGGAAATATACTACGCTCAGGGCGCAAGCATTTCTTTGCTGGTATTTGGCTGTGCCGGTGTATCTGGCGTCCGGATCTTGCCTGTGTCTTCGCCGTAGGGTATCCACTCAGGTTTGTCAAGAAAAATAAGTGGTTAAATCCTGATAACATCTCTAGATGACAAAAAAAAAACACAGGCAAAATCAGAGTTATGACAAATTTTTGCAAAGCAGCTCGGCGCACTGCTGGAACCCGCAGCATCATTCCTGTTCTACACACACATGTGACAACACAATCTAACACATGCACCATCACACATGATTGTGCGATCCCCTCTGAGTAGGGTAAATAACAGTCTGCACAAACTAGCTGCGATGATTCATTCGGAAGGCGCCAGCCAAGTGCTGATGGTGGTAGAGCCAAATTGAAGTTCGTTCTTGTATGGAAGTCTCGGCCCATGGTTTATCAATCGAAGCAGCAAAGCATACATCCTGCAGCACACACAAAGATCTGAAATTTGACTCCTAGCTGATGCTGTACAGTAAATTCCTGTAAAGGAACTAAATCACGCAGAAAACCTTTTAGAATACAGAACTCATCACATACTAGCTTGAACCCATTTGGGCAGTGGGGAAGCAAGGTGCAACGTACGCTGTTGTAGCAAAATTTCACTCATGTATGAAATACTGGTGAATGATGACACAATAGAGTTAATTTGTGAGTTTTTACGTAGTATTCACTACCTACACTTCAGTTTTGGAAGGCTTAGGGAAACTAAGTAGTAGTAGAAGTAAACTGTACACTGGTGATGAGAAACTGAGAAATAGTGACAGCTGATTAGGGACCAGTCAAAAAAGTTTTTGAAATGCACGTTTGCGAAGTGCTACATATTTTACCGTGAAGTGCTCCCTGGTCTTAACCCATATACAAAGCACTGTGAAGATCAGAGAGGGTAAATTACATTGGCTTACACTGATCATAATGATGAGGTCCCGCCGTTCAGCTAGTGCCAAGAGACAAGATGTCCAGCCGTCCATACAGTGAAAAGAACAATACAGGAGAGCATCAGGTCAGTTTAAAGACAGTTATGCAATTACAAATAAGGTGAAGCACAGTTATTCATTAATAAATGACAAGCAGTTGTGATTGCACTCCCAGATGAAGCACGTACTAGGCTGCATGTTTTGCAGCTTATTTTTAACAAAGTACCAGTGCAATTTTTGCATCAGCAGCCGACTGCATTTGGCATTCTAAGCAAGTGCGGCAAGTAAGCAGTGCGGTGCGAACACTATGCCCGCACGCGCACGCAAAGCTGTGACCCATGCAAGAACAAAAGGACACAAAATAGGGCGAGTACAGTCTGGCTCATGATTATGAGCAGCGTGTCCTCTCTGAATGCACTCCCTTCGGTTGTTTCATGGCACGTTAACCGCAAGAACTATAAACAAGCAGAACCCTCGTATAAAAATAAATTTGACAAAAACCGGCAAGGCAGAAGAGCCCAACCATCTATAATTGTCAAACAATTTGGACATTGTTGACGAGGAACAATGTCTGCAAAGTATTTCACTTACCGGAAAAAGTGACATCCACCCGCAAACAATGGCCCAAGTGTCCCATATGTGTCCTTCGAGCTGCACCAGATTCGTATCAAATTTTGGGGGATAGCCGTGCGTTGGTCAGAAGGCCCTGAAACGCATGCACGACCTGCAGATACTCTGTCTCCGTGTGTGCAGGCGACGAGGCCTCGAAAGAATTCTGCCATCATCGCAAGTTGTGCCATCTTATGAACCACGAGGCCATTCGTAAATTTATTTTACCATTACTTTTTATCTTTTGTTTATTCAGTTTTTCGACAAAGACGTTTAACCACTTGCTAATTTCTGACCTACGCACATGCAGCCACCGAAGCGCCAAGCATCGCCGCAATGCAGTGAAGGCGTCGTATAGGAGTGAGCCGCGGAGTAACGCGGTGAAGTACGGTTCAGTAGAACTTGTAGTTGGGCTATGGTTGGTGCATTATTTCTTACAGAAGGTTTAGCGCGAAGCAAGCGAGCACACATACAAGGACACATGGACGAGCGCGAATACGGTGACACGGAATACCGTGTGACGTGGTGTTGTTTGTTTCGCGGTCAACCTACTGTAAGAGAGAGAGAGAGAAATAGAAGAGAGGAACCTACTGTAAGTGAAATAATTAAGCTTATCGGGTGTGTGTAAACCACCAAGAAGATAATCTGGACACATAAGACATCGAAACAAATCATATGGCTACCAACAAAGCGAAAACGAAAATGCATTCGATTGACGGGCGGTTGCAAAAGAGGCGAGCCTAATGTCCCTGATTTATTGGTGGTGTGTCATCTATTTGTTTATTAATTTAATCGAAATTAGAAACTTTTGCCGCCCGATTTTGCACATTTCATTCTCATTGGTTGTTTGTATATTCTTTATATGTACGTCCATCAACGCAGGTTTGAAACTGCGTAATCAGCAATGCGGAGTTGGCGCCGCGATAAAGATTTCTCCAACTTCGCGTATCCTGACGTAGACGTTAACGTACGATCCCGTCATTTCAACGCGTGCATTTTCGCACCATACAACGAGATGAAGTACAACTATATACCACACCCGTCAAGCGTAGTACGTGTGCTTACCGGAATAATTTCACCTGGTTACGCTGCAGAGCTGGCACCACATAATGAGCGCGCTTGACATAACGAAGGAATGCGAACTCCGTCTCCTGGCAGCCTTGCTTCAAACAAGATATGGTGCCGTACGCGTTCAATATTCCTCGGATCCCGTTTTCGCACACGTCAGTCGATAGTGATCAAAAGTGTTCAGTTCGCATCAGTGCGTGATAGAGAAAATGCGGAAGTTTATGTGCATTGTCGTAACCGCAACGTGTCGCTTTTTCCGGCTGAGTACAGCGCCCCGCAGTTCGGCGGCGTAATAGAATAACGACTTGCTCCACGTGGGACGTTTCCTCTTCGCGTCCCCATTGCATAACCATGCAGGGCTCCCGTAGAGATCGTTGGAAATGGCGGTGTCGCTCTTGTTTGTTGCTGCAGACCCAGCGTACTGTTGAGTGGTTGTCGTGATGAAGCTTTGGTTGGCGAGTATCTTACTGAGCGTTGGCAAAATCATATACACGGTGCCCCACGTAACTTGATCCAAACTATAAAAATACTCAAGTGCCACGTAGCTTGATAGAACCGAGGTAATGTTGTTTGCAGTCGCTTGGAGATACTCGGGTTATTTTTTGCATTCCGCCTAATTACATATTAATTTATCTACTTCTCAAATATTATAATTAGGTGAAAGATGTGAATGAGAAAATTGTAGAGCAACATGAAAAACTCCCGACACAGCTTTCTGTTGCTCAACACGTGCTACATAAAAGTGTTTTTCCGAGTGCGAGAGAAGCCCGCGAATACACGCAAAATTGCCGCGCGACTGGCCGCTCGAGAAAGCAGACTGCTGCTTTCTTGTGGGCTGTTCCGCGCAATGATGATGAAGGCAACTGCGGTTTTGGTTTCCAGCCGACATGTTCACTTATATAGAAAGGCAGGCAAAGTTGCCTTCTCCTACAAATAGAATACCTGGCTGCCCGTAGGATACAGCTTTAGGACAAGATGTTCCACGCCGAAAAACGTATCATCCTTTCCTAGTATATTTTTCCCACAGTAGCTGCTGCCCGGTCGATTCATGTGCTCTGTGTGTAATTCACATTTCGCTGCAGAGAATTCGGCCGTCCTCCTGGCACAGTGTTCCTGTGGAGCTCTACGACCTACGTATTACTCCTCCCGTGATCCCTCGGTACAAACGCAACGTCCGTTGTCAAGCGTAGCGATGGTATCGTTAACATCGTTGTGTTCCAGAGCAAATTTCGCAAGAAACGAAACGAAGCAGACACGTGCTCTTAACGAATGACTTACGACCTATGATGATTACGTCTGATGATTTTCGGTATGGAATCCGCCAGACCACAATCTCATTTTGAGAATAACGAATATGTGGCGCATATGAGGTTTATTCGTTTCTCTGCCAGTTATGGTGTGCCAGGCTGCACCCACGCACTTCAAGGTTCAAGGGTGCACTGCACCGTGACGGCATGCACATTGGCTTACACTCCGTGCAATCGAGCACGGGGGTGCAGGGTGCACCGCTGCACCTCGAGGGAATCACCTTTTCGTTTGTGGTGCCGTACACTAGCACGTAAGCTAGTGAAAGCACTAGCTTACGTGCTGTCATGTTTCACGGCAAAAAAAGAACATGCTACGGTAGCGCCAAATTCCGTTCCTTGATCAGAGTCGCGCATCTCACTGTCGGGTAATTGTCCCGAAGACTTTTTCTGCGTGCGCATCGCTGGCCCCTTTCGCTTTCGGGCGGCCTCCTCTCGCATACCGCCGCAAGGAATCATCATACGTGCCGCCTCGGCCACACTCCGCGCAGTCGGCACTCGGTGAATGTCTCCCAGAGCGAGAGCGAAAACGAACTCTCGCGATACGCGCTCTCACGGGGGCCACCGCGTACGAAGAGAGCCCGCACCTCTCTCGCCGACACCTCCTGGCGCGGGTCCCTCCGTATCCAACACCACCTGGCAGAACCGGCGACGGCCGCATAGTGCCTTCGTTCGCGCGCTCGCGCGTCGACTACCGACAAAACGGCTTTCTGACGCCTCGGCGTTCGGCGCCCGCCGCAGTTGTATACAGCGGAACGAGCAGAGGAGGGAGGGGGGGGGGGGAGGATAAGAGAGAAGAAACAAAGGGGACGCGAGGGGGGCACACGACCACGCACTCAGCGCGGTGTTTCCCACTCGGCACCACGCAGGCACGCGTGCTCGCGGCGGGAAAAGACGTCCCGTAGAGCGTGCGCGTGCCTCGGCAATTTGATATACGGGCCCCGCCCCCCCACAACGGCACCGCTCCGCTCTCGTTCGGCGGGCGGTGTTTGTGTGCGTGCCGGCGTCAAAGAGGAGTAGGCCGTTTCCCACTTCCGCGGCGGCCGGCGGCCGAGGCCGCCGCACAGCCACCAGCGCCGGCAGCCACTCGTCGCCGTCCTCATGCAGCGGCTGCACCCGTCGATCGAGCGCTGCGCCGCTGCTGGGCGCAGCAGCAGCAGCAGCAACCTTCTCCCGCGCCTCGCCGAAGACTACGAGGAGCGTCGGCAAGGGCCGGAGCGATCATCTGGGCTACCGTGAGAGTATGCCCGCGGGAGTCGGTTAGTGGTCCCCTCGAGGCAGGAAGAAGAAGCTGCTCCTCCGGCGTGCTGTTCCCGAGTGAAGCTTCTCCTCCGAGAGGCAGGAGCAGCGACGGCTCGCCCACCACCGGGACCCTTATAAGGACGCGGCGACACTTATAGCAGCAGCAGCCGCACGCGGGAGCTGTGGCGGCGGCCCTGCTGCCGCGGGTCCCGCCGCTAAGCTGCGCGCGCGTGCGGCCGACGCTTTGCCGCACGGCTGCCCCGAGGCGCTGCCGTAGCAGCCGCTGTTCCTCTCGGCGCTCCGCCGCGCTTGCCTCCGCTGCCACCGCCCTGGGACACAGCCCCGCAAGCGGCAGCCCGAGCTTTTTTTAGGAGGAGCGAGGAAGACGGCGGACCGCGTTTCGCCAGGCCCCGACGTCGCGGTCGTCATCTCCCACCGCCGCTTCAGAGAGCGAGTGCGTGTCTCTTTCTCTGCATCCCGCGGGCGCGAGGCTCCTTCGCATCATCTTCTCGACTCTGCGGCTGCCGACTGTAGTACATTCGGCTGCCCGATGTGACTTGTGACTGCACCGTGTGGCTACCGTTTTTTTTATTATTATTTTGTATATTTCTCTACTTTTCTCGAAGCTGGTATCTTCCACCGCGTGCTGCCACCCCGAGGAACTTGAGAAGTGCGTGTGTGTCTGTGACTCGTGCGAGGGGCTTTATTTAAGACTGCTGAGCCGTGTGAGGTGCGCGTGTGAGTCAACAGCCCGGGCCGGGCCAGCCCGGGCCTGCCAGCGACGTATGCGTCGTTGTCGGTTCTTCGGTTTCATCTGCCGTGGAGTATACGCCATCGAAGATCTTCGCACTGTGCCCTCCGAACGTGGTGGCCAGACGTAACCATCCGGTTCCCTAATTTCTCACTTTTTGTGTGTGTGTGTGCAATTTTTGGAACGGAGTTTCTCATTTTTGAGGCACTTCCACCCGCTCACAACTTTTCTTTTTCCATTTTGTTTGTGTGTGTTTGTGTTCAGCGTTGCGTGTGCGTGTGTGAGTGTATCGTCGCCGTCCTCGGATTCCGCCTCCCAGAGGGTTTGCGGTGTCTGGAGAGAAAACTCCCTGACGAGGTTCTCTCTCCCGTTCCCTGCTCTTCTCGTAAAGACAAGAACGCGGCGTCCAGCAACGGTCGCCGCCCGTCGTGTTGCGCTTCCTGCTTCTTTTAAAGTGGTTCGCATTTTGTTACTGCGCTCTATACGCTGCGTGTCGTTGTTTCTGCCGTGTCAAGTGCACTTATTGTCGCTCCCATGAAGACACACGCTAAGCGCCCGACAACTACGACAACGCTGGTGAATGCGAATGTTAGGCCGTGCGACTTGGGGGAGGTGCTGCGACGCCGGCCTGCAGCGGTGCTAGCGAGAAGCCTCGTAATGGCATAAGACAGAAAGAGAGAAAAGAGGGGGATTATGCTGAGCTATGCGTGCTGCCAATATGTGGTGACGAGAGTGACCCTGTACCACAGTGCCTTAGTGGACTTGTCTCGAAGTCGTTCGGTGCACGCTGTCGAACACGAGCCCTGCTGTCCGGATCCCCAGTTTATCGCGGCGAACGAGTGCAAAGCCGTTCACTACGGCGTGTGCTCGCCCCTGCTCAAGCTTCCATCGTTCTCGGTGGCGCCCGCTTCGCCCGCCATCATTATGGCGCCGCAGCCTCCGAGGCCCCAGTCGGCGACGTCTGCGGCAACGGACTTGAGTTTGGAAGGGCTGGATCCCGTCGAACTCTTGGCCGTTGACCTGGAGGGCAAGCTCGAAGCGCTGGTCAACTCTTTCGTCGCTCAGGACAAAGTGAAAACTGCCGCTAGAAAGTCCAAGACAGCCATGGCTTCGTCCCAGGCGTCGGCCGTTAAGAAGCTGGTTTCGAACCAGTCTTCCGGAGGAGCAGGTACATCGAGCGTGGGGCCGTCGTACGGCGGAAAACAAGAGTCAAAGCCATCTTTTAAAGACGATTTGGGTAAAAAGCGAGTTAAAAGCGGTGACCCGGAAGCGAAGACAACGAGCAAGACGAGTAACGACAAATTGGCTAGCGACGCTGTGCCCAGAAAGGTCGGCACCGTCCTGGTGACATCCGGAACAGGAGTGACAACTAAGAAGGACGTCACCACCCGCGTCACACCCGCAGGAGCGAAATCACTAGCTGCGGATGCGCCCACTACGAAAAATGTTACGTCGAATCTGAAGGCCTCAAAATCGACTCCCACTTACAACTCGCATGAGAACGATGCGGCCAAAAAGAAAGTCGACAAGCCGACCTCAAAAACGAGGTCTCTTCTCACAGTAGACGGACACGAACACAGTCCTTCACCAGACGCTTCAACGGACAGCGAGAAAACTGAAAAATCGCCTTCTCCAACTCCTGGCAGTCAAAGAAAAGTGTTCAAGCTGTCCCCGCCAAACGTCATATCTCTAGTCACTGGGGCTCCTAAACCTTCTGGGGCTCCGCCTCCTACCTTCAGCGCCACATACGTTCCAGCCGGGACACCCTCCAAATCCACAACGACGACGGCGGCTGGCAATGTGACAGCTCGAGATTCACCGTCTCCGAAGACGTCTCCTGCGAAAGACAGTGCGAAGGACCCCCTAGCTACCAGGCCTTCGAGCCATCCTGGCAGCCCCAAAGAGCCCTGCGCTAAAGCTCCTAGTCATGAGCCATCTAAGCCAGCACAGTCAGACAGTGGCAGTGTGTCCAAAGAAAGAAAGACAGCGCAACCCTCGTCTTCGCCGACGCCCAAGCCCGTAGTCGCCGTGAAGCCCGTTAGCGGCAACAGGAATGCGACGGCGGCGACCTCCGCGGCAATGGATTACGCCAAGTCCCGATTCCAGGGTCTGCCCGAACCGAAGCAGTTCGAGGAACTTTTCAAGCAGAAGCCCTGCAAGAACGGCCACGTCGTGAACGATGCCAAGAGCCGGTGGGAGTCGTTGACCTCTCCGAGCTCTACGGCGGAGCAGCTGTGGCCCAACAGCGTCGGCAGCGGCAGGAGCAGCAGCGCTCCCGTCGCGATCCCTGGAAGCAACTGCAATCACGACTTGCAAGCGCCTGACTTGGACTCGCCGCTGTCGACTTCGCCGAGGCGACTCAACTCGCCCGAGGCATTGTTCCTCGAGGCCAGCTCGCCGCCCAGCATCCCGCACCCGCGGCTCACGTCGTCGCAGAAGCAGCACATCCGCGAGCGCTCGCTGTCTCCCACCGAGCGCACTCACATGCACGTGCCCGTGCGCCCTTTCCTCACCAAGGGTTCTGTGGCCGAGCGCGTGCTGCTCTTCGAGCGCTGCCCGGAGCGCGCCAGCGTGGAGCGCACGCCTGCGCCGGCTAAGGGCAAGCCGACTGTGTACAACGTCTGGAAACAGCACCACGGTGCAGCTGACGCCCACTCAGGATCGCAGGTGAGTGCGAGACTCGGCCCAGTAGCAGTGCATGGTTGGTGATAAACACTATAGGTGCATTCGATTTGTCGTCTCCGATGGCCCAGGACTACCCGAGGCGTTGCTTTCAGCCAATGAGTGTTGGCGTACTTGCCGTCTCGGACAGCCCTGGGCAGTCCAGGACAGCAAATCGAAGAGACCCACAATCGCGCTCGTTTTCAGGTGGACAATTCTCACAATGTTTGGCGTGTTTCATGTTTTCAATGGGAGCGTCGGCCTTCGTAGATGACGTCACACCCAAAGCGCGCAGGCTTTCTAATTTTATGGCAGGCGTTGATGCGTCGCGCCACGTCTTAATCTGATGCGCGAAGGCCCTCCCATCAGTTTGAGGCGGAAGTACCAGGGGCCAGATTTTGTAACGATTCTTTTCGTCTCCGATTCTTGGCGCCCTTCGTCATTGGTTCGCACAATGCCGCGCCGATAGAACCAATGGAAGAGAGAATCGTTGCAATATACAGCCGTAAAACGTGGAACACCGTCATCGTTTCATGAATTATTGACGTGCACGTATACGACACAACTGTTGTCTCGTGCTCTCGATGTTCACGATACTTGCATATATGACATTGCATAAGGTCCGGTGTCGTTTGCAGCGCGGAGCGCTGATTCTTATCTGATGTCCACGCTCACTACAATGCCATATCCATGGCAACGAGTACATCTATTCCGGCACATGGAGAGTAGTGGCTGCTGCGCGCTATCAGTCAAAGATCGCGGCGCAGAACTATTGTTCCGCGTTGCCGTGAGCAGCCAAACAGTGACACGTATGGCAACACAATCACAAGGTTACCGAATCTGCGACAGTTTTGCGAGAGGAATATCGCTGTGGGTCCGACAGATATTAAACGTTTGCTAATTTCCCGTAAATTGTGACTCACTCCTTCACTTCTTGTGATCGGGAGGCAATCAGCAGTCCATGTGATGAGAGCCACATTTCTCACAAGCTCTCACGAACTCCGGGACTCCACAGATCTCACAACCTCACGGAACCCCACAGCGCTCGCAAACTGTCGGCCTTAAATTCGTGGCATAAGACTAGCACTACAAGTACTCTATAGTGAGTCAGAAGAAGAAACTGTTACAATTTTCCGCCTTTGGATATCTACGAACTTGGCAATCTCGATGGGAGATAGTGTTTACGTTGCTACATGAATGCGCCAACGCGACGTATATACATTACGCACAACAGGGAGATCACTGCACTCGGCTTCGTATAAGTGTGATGCGTGTGGGATGTTGATTATACCATGTGACGTCTAGTTTGGTCATACGAGCCTTTTACACAAGCAGAAGTCAGGGGTTTCCTTCACGCGACGAGATGTATATATATATATATATATATATATACATACGAACCGCATCCGACGCACCCTCGAAGCTGTGACCTGTGCGAACTTCCAGAAACATTGGAACACATAGGAAAACCTGTTATTTGTCCCACGTATGCGCTGCTCCTGCTCCTCTTCCTTACGCAAGTGTTTTGACAGCGAGTTTCCGCAGTCATCGAGTAAGATGTGTTCATGTTTGCCTGCGCGCGTCACACTATGCTCGGTAATTTAGTTAGTAAACGAATGTTTACAAGATTATACGGCCGATAAATCTACAATCCTTACTTCGTGTTGACCCTTTTCGCAGAGCAATTTGTTCTAGAGAAACGAGGTGGCACTTTCGGCAACGCGCCATACGTCGCCTCAGCGACCGCGCACGAATACGAAACCATTACCATTCTACCTTGCTTCTGTGTGATCAGCTGTCGGGAATGCAACTGAGTTTTCGCTTACGCATTGTGCTCCAATCATGCTGGATTGAATCATGTGACCTAAAGACGTGTGCAGTAGTTGGCTGCAAAAATAGTGACTGGCATATTAAGGAGGAATGTAATGAATATATGGGTCCAAGTTCGCGGACCGCTGCTGCAACTGTCCGTACGTGTTTCCGGCACTTCGAGATGTAAGGCTTTCCTCGAGGATACAGAAATTTGTTCATCCGCCAGCGTTGTATCGCTAACCTTCAAAGAAAGGGCGTCAGCCCCAGTACTACGGCAAGAGTGAGTACCGCTCGTTAAACAATGATAAAGGGAGTAGCGCCTATCCCTGTCATAGTATATAGGTTTCGCGCACAGTATACACATCTACCCCAACTGGCACGGAAACTTACGCCCACTCTTTCGCCAACGTGTCAAGAATAAGTGAATGGGCGCACACTTGATTCGCGTAATAAATGACGGCACTACACCGATAGCGCACGAATGGTCAAAGCTGAATGTTTCGTGATGGTCCATAAGAGTAAGCGAGTTACTAGCGATAATACGGCTTTGCTGCAAGGTATTACAATCTACAGAACAGCTGCGTTTCAAGCCTTGTGCGCAGCAACAAATCCAACGGAACTGAGCGCACCCGCGAGCGACTATAAGCAGAAAATAATAAGATAGTGACCGTACCGTGGAACTTACTGATTCAGAAACATGACGAGCCGCTGCTTCAAATTATTTGCCAAATAAAGAATGAAGAGCAAAACACGCTAATCCTGATTAAATTCATGAGCGGAAAGTTTGGATAGCTCGAAATACATATTTAGCCCCGCTTTTAGAGCAAGCACCATATACGCTACTTGCGCTGTTTGGACGTAGCTTAATCAGCTCCGAAAGCGCTTTGCATGTTCTCTGGCGCCGTGGCCAATGCTTCGTGCCGTCCACCCAGTCACCGTCTACGATATCTCCCGAAACAGAGGTTTGCTAAGCCGCACCGGCGTCATACACATCCATTGTAAACACGGAGGCAGTTGAGGCAAGCAATGGACGCGTCACCACGTGATCAAACATGTCAGCGCCCACGTGCTCGCCGCGAAAAGGGTCAATATCTAATACATAGTTTGCTGTCGCAATCAATGCTTCGCCTTTCGGGCGAAACTGCGACATTTCTTACACTATACGTATATACTAATCAACGCTTTCACCAGATGAGGGAAAATAAAGTTAGGGAAAATTACTTTGCCAGTCGAAACTGATTCAGCGTTGCTTTTCAGTGTCCATTTGGGGGATTATTATCGTCACTCTGCGGAATCTCTTGTGCGGTCGAAGCGCGAGCCGCGTTTACACGAATGCTACAGTAGCGTCTTCAGCGAATCAAGGCAATTGTAGTACGCGACACAGTGTTTACATGTGGCAAATCGCCTTTCGTCCGAAACAAGCTGTAACTTTTTTTTTTTCCGGCGATTTGCATTCCGCCAGTCAGTGGAGGAGAGCACACGGCGGCCGCCGGCTCTCTCCGTCAATGCGATACGCCAGCGTTCTCATGCATCGCGCGAGACGACTTAACTCGTCTCGAACTGCCGCCTCTACGGTCGCATCAACGCGCGGTTCGCCTTCTTTAGAGCATTACCGCCGTTTGCAAATGCGATGCCAGGCGCCTATCTCGCATTCGTGTGAACGCCGCTACGATAAATACGGGTACCTAAATCGCACCTCTGCCAAAGCATTTGCACCGATCTTAGTTCAGAAGTCTGGTGCGAAATGTGTGTATCACCGGCCGTGCTCTTTACAACGAAATCGTATACCGAAGAATCGGAAGAGAAAGGCGCTGTACGGGCAGAGACCGATTGGGGGCCCGCTGCGCAAGGATAAAATCGGCAGCCTGCTGCGATAATGCCGAGGACGGTGCTCCTTCAAGGTGGCGGCGCTCCGTGCGCACGATCATTTACTCCGCATTTTGGCAGGCCGCGCCGAAGAAAAAGAAGTATTAATAACGATAAAACTGTCGCTCTAATTATCTCCGTATGCGCGTGAGACACACACACACACACACAACGCGTACGCGTCGAAAGCCGTCGTCCCCAAAGCTGTGAACGCGGAAAAGAAAGGAGGTGTGTATACGGAATGCGTGCGAACTGCCTAACGACCTATATTTATGGACGCATTTATCCTCTCGGCGGGCGATTTCTGTCGGCGCGTTATATACGACACTCCGGCGTATTTCGTCCGCGTCGTTCATCACGCGTGCGCACATATGGTATACGTATACGCATGCGCCGCCCTAATCAACTCGGCGATCTCGATAGACGTCATATTGGCCATACGCGCTTTCGAGAAAATGGAACCCGCAAGTCTTCAGTAAGAAAAAAAGAAGAAATAAAAAAAAAGGTGGAGGGGGTAACTTAGGCGCTGTCGTCAGTGTATACTGCCGACGTGCGTAATAATGAATCGCACTGCCAAGGCTATCAGTGTATTCCTGCGTGCAAGGCGCGAGCGAGATTGCGCTGAAGGCTTGCTCACGTGCATTCTGCGCACGCACGCACGCATGGACACACACACCTGTTGGGAAAGTGTGCGATATATGCACCGTGAATGCACGCCGCATTACACGCCGCGAATGCCGCCTAATCGCCTTCGAGAGTGCGGTCGCAACTATACGTTGGCGGCTTTTTTTATGACCGTCCCCGTTTTTTTCTCTCGCTCGGATGGGAGCGGAAGGGCCGACTTTCCGCGAAGCCGAGCCAGAGCGTGTCGTCTTCGTTGTGTGCACAATGCCGAGTCGATGATGATGCGTGCCATTGTGCGTCTCCTCGAGTCGGCCGCAGAAAAAAGGTGATGTAATGGGAGGAGAAACATTTAAGGAAGAGTCGTTCCTCCGCTGTGGGTCACGTACGCGGGTCAGGCGAACGTGAAAGGCGCGGTCGGGCAAACCTTTTCACTATGTGTACTTGTGTATACAATGTCCATTACGCCGCGGTGCTCGTTTTAGAAGCGCTGTCCGAACGTTGGCACGCGCCTTCACTCGTATACGAATGCAAGAAAATTAAATAATACAAACGGCTTCGTACGGAAGTGGGTGCTGCGACTTATAGACAAAATCAAACGTTTGTAGTTACTTCCCATTTTCTAGAAATCGTGATTCGGGGATATTCTGGCGCTGCGCTTGTAACTTTATAGGCTCAAAAGTCGACGCGGTGTCGCGTATGCCTTTGACGGGTGTTGGCAGCTTGTCTCGCGCAATGGGAGATGCTGCGATTTGTAGACCTTTTAAATATACAGCTAGACAGCGTAGACACTCTCCTCGAGGAAAACTGTTGGCTACATTGCCTTTCTGCACATTTTTTTCGTCTATATACAGAAGACGGAGACCACATGACTAAAGATGTATTAGCCTGAGTTCATATGTCTTATACGAGCGGAACCTTCGGTTTCATCACATTATACCAATTCACAGTGCGTGATATGTTTATAAACTGTCGAGGTATATAGTTTCTGGATAAAAACAAAGTAGATTTTTCTAAGAGAGCGTGATCATTTCTTTGACTCTGTACATAAGCGCCATGTCGCTGTTTTAGCGCGAGTGCGTCATTATGTCCTCGGCATCAGGTTTTTTAATTGTCCTTGAGAGTCACTGCTACCCGATATTCGTAATGGCAATGTGTCTTGATTCGGTACACATCAGCCCGACTCCGGCCTTTTTCGCTCTGTTCTTGCTTAGCCGTTTCAATTTTCAATTTAATTTGGAATACGTGCAACTTCTGTAGCGCGCCCTCGACGTGTAGCGAGAGCAGGCGTGCACGCAAGTGCTTCCTCACGGGACCAAATATAGCACATAAGTTGCGGGTGCCCAGCTCACGGAAAAAATAACTCGCAAGAACACAAAATGTACACTTGGATGTACTTATACTGCCGGTGTGCTTACTGAGCATGTGAAACGCGCAGTTTATTCTGCCATACAAAACGCATCGAAGTTTCTATATCAAGGGATACACATCGGGTGACACGCATATGTCCACATTCACCTTCAAAAATTATAAACCAGCAGCTTTAGCAGTGCATATCTATAGAGCATTTCGAGGAACATTGAAGAATTAGGTCTTGCATGTGCGATGTGCAAACCTGAACCTCTTGCATGAACCTATAGGAGGCTCATTCTTTCCGAACTCTCAGAATTGTTCTCACAGTAATCAACTACACGCACCTGCACTAATACGGATGCTTTCTATAACGACGAACACTGGGCATTCACGGCATATATACGCAGGGAACCAAATTGTCGCTCGGACGCTGTGAGTGCATATACGCTTGCCAGTTTAAATTAAACGTATCCGCGCATGAAAGTGAGAAGCGCAGCCCCATACACAGCCGACGTCAGTTGCAGTAAAACTGAAATCTCTGTAAGCGCGATTTCTCCCCTCATCGCTCAACTCTGAACTTTAAAATTAGTAACGGAGCTACCAATGCGCAAAAAACTCACTGGCACGGAACCGGTCTCATGGTCAGCAGTGCATGCAACGCCTGCTCGCCGTCCGTTCGAGTTTCTCGATGGAATCCCAGCCACGATCTATACTGTGTAGTAGTAAAACGACTCTTTTTTTTTGCGTACCCTCCAGGCGCTTTCTGACCATGGCTGCTGCTTTCTTGCGAATAGCAGCTTGTGTCACGTCGCGTACCACTTGCGAGAGCACGTGCACTCCCACAAGTTTTTTCTTTGGCTCACAGCATACGCGAGAATAAAACGGGCCAACATTGGTCAGCCTCATACTGTCTTGCGCGCTCTTCCTCTTCGCAATCACTCTCTCTCTCTCTCTCTCTCGTCCTCGTGACATCCCTACGTCGGCGTCTCGTAGTTGTGAATTCTCCTGAACCCCGGTGACCTGAACAGCATGCAGTTTGCATTCCGACATAGCTTGTGAACGGAGCAGTGCACAAACATCAACATATTGCGTGACATTAAGATGTTTGACCTGTATGGTGCAAAAAGATGAACATTGCGTGAGATTGCATGCTGCATACAGGATGACAGTGACGACAGTCGTACGAATCATACAAAAATGCGATTCGCACGGCTAAGTTAACTAATCGCTATAGCGTTTATTTACTGATTCACGAAAGCTTCGCTTCGCATAGCTAGAATTCAACATGTATGTTGCATATATATATATATATATATATATATATAATCCTATCATAAGAAACCAACGAACAATGACACCAAGGACAACATAGGGGAAATCACTTGTACTTACTAATTCAATTAAAGACAATGATAAATTATCAGAAATTAAAGTAGATGAAAAAACAACTGTGCGCAGGTGGGAACGAACCCACGTCTTCGCATTACGCGTGCGATGCTCTCACCATTGAGCTACCGCGGAACCGTTTTCCCATCCACTTTCTGGGGTATTTATGTTTAACAATTAGAACTCACCCTGGGAGTGTTAGCCAGCGCCACACTCACAAACTTAGGGGCGGATGTGGAACATCCTTCCTGCCGCAGGCGTCACGAGCACGTGATCTTTTTGGGTGATGGCAACTGGTCAATAAACCCACATATGCTACCTGAAGGCATCAATGTGACATCAATGTTTCTTCTCGTTCATTACATAAGGAGGGCTCGAATCCGGCAACATTGATGCCTTCAGGTAGCATATGTGGGTTTATATTGACCAGTTGCCTTCACCCAAAAAGATCACGTGCTCGTGACGCCTGCGGCAGAAAGGATGTTCCACATCCGCCCCTAGGTTTGTGGGTGGTGGCGCTGGCTAACACTCCCAGGGTGAGTTCTAGTAGTTAAACATAAATACCCCAGAAAGTGGATGGGAAAACGGTTCCGCGGTAGCTCAATGGTGAGAGCATCGCACGCGTAATGCGAAGACGTGGGTTCGTTCCCCACCTGCGGACAGTTGCTTTTTCATCCACTTTAATTTCTGTTAATTTATCATTTTCTTTAATTGAATTAGGAAGTACAAGTGATTTCCCCTATGTTGTCTTTGGTGTCATTGTTTGTTGGCTTCTTATGATTAATAAAAATCGGGCCCCTAGGTTCACTTTCTTCTCGTTCATATATATATATATATATATATATATATATATATATTCAAGTCAATCAGCTTCGCTTCTGAATGTTAAACCAATATGGAGCCAAGGGGGCGATCACGGCGTCTTTATTAAGAGAAGGCGAGGTCAACGGCCCTGCAAACCGATGCCGTGCGTCCGGCCTAAAATAGACGAGAACGCCGCCCGCACTGGAGTAATGGGACCCGCATCCACGGCCGCCATTAACCTGCTTTGTAGAGTTATTTGTCCTGTAAGGAGTTATCTGAAGACGGGCGAACGGCGTGTGTGGCCGGAGCCAACGGGTTGCCCATTGCTGCTTCCTCTCTCTGGATGCACTTCACTGAAGCCTGCGTGACGCCCCACATGTCCAGCGGAGAGTGAAACTAGGAATTCGCCAAACCATTCGGAACAGTCGCGTGCGTTAGTGTGCACGGCGATGTAGTACGTTGAGCGCGTAGGAAAATGAAGAACGAAGACATTGCGTTTTTGGAGATAGTGGCATGATCTGTTCCCTCACAAAAGTAAAGACTTCACGGAGCAGACCATTTCGCGCTCGAAGGAAAACGACTGCCACGTGTATTCCAGCAGAAAGTGCTTTTTCATTCAACTTATATTTTTTTTTTTTGGGGGGGGGGGGGGCGCAGCTCTTGAAGTGGCCGCGTTCCTTGAAGGTGGTCTGTGATGTGCTTTTAAATGTATGTATGTATGTATGTATGTATGTATGTATGTATGTATGTATGTATGTATGTATGTATGTATGTATGTATGTATGTATGTATGTATGTATGTATGTATGTATGTATGTAGGAATGTATGTGTGTATGTATGTATAGTACGTAAGTATGCATGGCTATTCCACAGGCACCCTTTCTGTAATGGGTATGTATAAAGAAAGTAATTGAAATATTTATAAGCAAGGATTCATTAATCATCCATACCACTATGATTAGATATAAGTTACAAAACGTAGGCATTTGGATCTATGATGCTTTTGGTCCCAACCAAGAACTTTGCGACGGAGACCCGTGCATTTGCTGTTCACGCGCCGAGAGCGTCGAAACGCCCGTAAAACCTGGCAGGGGGCTCTGACGCTCTTCGCGTGCTCTCCTGCCCCCTTCGACAACAGCGCGCTTTCTTGTCTCCTGTTTGGCTCACATACTGATGCGCGTTTACACGCGTTAACATCGAGAAGATAGAAATGGGAGAGAGAAAGAACCGTGGCTCAGGTCAGACAGAAGAGTAGCACACGCTGTGGAGCGAGCTGGTGCGGGTTTTACATCTTAGCTATCAACGCAAACAAAGACAAAACAAACAGAGGCGACAACACGACGCGCTTGTGTTGTTGCCGCCTATGTGTTTTTGTTTTCTTTGTTTACGCTGATAGCTAAGAAGTTAAGAGGATGATGGGTCTCTTCGCCAACTTATACGTATAAGACAAGCAGCGCCTGAATTCATCCTGGTTTACGGAAAACGCGATGCTTGATCCTATTCGTGAATTTTTCATTTAATATTGGCACCCATGTCCTCTTACTTTCCCAACTTTTTTCTTTTAATTTTATGTCAGTCGCAACGTTCTGTTGTACCCAAACGCGAAAACAAGCTAAAATTTAATCGTCTATTGTTTGATTTATTATCTAACCGTTCCTATTTTTAAGGAGTTTTGAACGCATTATCCTGAAACACCCGGTTTAGTACCTTGCATTGCTAAGAGGCGCAAAGCGTTTCGAAAACTTGGGAAATGTAAATACTACTGAAAGTGTTCGAAGAAGAAGAGTAATTGTGGGATCTTATGCGCCAGAACCATGATCTGATTATGAGGCATGTTGTAGTCGGGGACACCGAAATAATTTTCATCACCTGGGGTCAGCAGTTTGCAAATAACATTTACAACTGCTAATATAGTTGCTTGAAACTGTTAGTAACATTTACAAACACTTTATTATTGCGTACTTGTGCTCCGGCCAAATGTATTACAAAGAACGCGCGATACTAACAATATTTATGAAAAAGCTACTGCAATGTATTGGATAATGGCCCTGGCTTCAAGGTTCTCCAACGGCGTTAGAAGAAAGGTAGAACTTTCACAACATACACAATTTATTTACACACAAAATAGGTTCTCCGTTTACCCTACGAACTTCAGCATTTCATACGATATACTGTAAGTTATGCGTATACTATGCACAAAACCTTATTCACTTATTATGACACTCACGCTTGCTGGGGTGGCTCATTGGCTGTGGTGTTCAACTGCTGAACACTAAGTACCGGGTTCGAATCCTGGTCCCGCGCGGCAGCATTCTGACGGGAGAGGAATGCAAAGAAAAAAAAAAGAAAACGCTCATGTACGTTGGTTATGTACGGTGGACGTTGAAGTTTATCCAGAATCTGCCACTACTATATGCGGCTTCGCTCATGGATGGGCCATGTGTTGCTTCCGAACGTTTAGCCCCATAATTTGTTTAATGCAGAAGCGGTTTTTTCTCGACGTCTACCGCAGGCTCCCGTTTCACAGAAACTATATACGTCATCGGTATTGTACTGTCTTGGATTGGCGTGTCTTCGGGCACCACGCAGTGCCCGTTCGTGGCAGATCGCGCCTTGAAACGATTGAAGCAATCACTGACGTACACGAACGCGTCATAGCTTGTTAACTTTAGTAGATATAATGGTAAGAAATAAACAAAGACATAAAGGCACACGTGCGGAGCGCCACGGCTCTCGCGATTGCAAAACGCTTAAAGACGCACACGTTGGACGCTTGGACAATTTCGACGCTTCCGGCTTTCCATTCATTTGCTCGATGCAGCTCGGGTCTTGAGACGATGGAAACGCTCATTAACGTTTACAAACGCACGGACGTGTCACTGACTTGGATTGACGTGGCATGCTTGAGGGAGCAATACGCCTAGTGTAGGGGCTTTACATATACGCCAACATATATGCTTCCCTTGCTCGTGCGTCAACGCTCGGACGCGTCAAATCTCTCTTGCACATATTTCATGACGGCTCAACTTATGCTACGTGCCTGAGCATGTAGGATAAGTTAAGCTGACTAAACGTTATTCTATGCTTCAGTGACATGTGTGACAAAACTGCATGCCTCCGTCAGGAGGCACTGTTAGCAGTTGCTTAATTACTATATCTCGTTAGCTTCTTTTCTGTGCTGTGTGATTTCGTTGTTGAGTTTTGTTGATGAACAGCTCATTACCATACTCCTCTTCGTCTAAATAAATATTTACTTGACTTTCCATCCATGCTCTTGAAATGTACTCTGCTTCCATGGGCACATTTCAATGCTATATACTAGCAAAAATATTCATGAATATACTTTCACTGTTCCGATGGCACTCAGTGGTCGCAGATTCTACGCTAACCTAGTTTAGTTCAGAAACAAAGTTGTCCTAAATTTAAAAAAAATCAATCTGGCTTTTAAATGCGAAACACTTGGTGAAAAAAGCAAGACGTAAGAAGTGCCCACTGCATGCCCCCTCCTTGTCTAGTCCGTAAGTCTGCCCCTGGCTTCAGTGAAGTAATACAATCAGTAATACAAGCAGCAATACATAGGACCGGCGCTAAGAAATGCGAGTGTTGCAGCAGAGGGCTACAAAAGCATCGTTGCAATGGTAAGGAGGAGGTGGAGGAAGAGGATGATGCTGGACGTGCAGATCCAGCCTTGCAGAGGCCGGCCGGCGATTCCTCCGCGCGAAGGTATGTTTTTTTTTTAAGTTTAACGTGCGAGGATAAACACGTCGGAGTTAATCGCGGCGTATAAGCAGGTCTAATGCGACCGAGGCAGATCAAAGTGATTTCAAAGAGCAGTGGTTTGGGAGATGTATACCGAGTGTTTCTACGAAGACTCTAAGTAATATTTTAAAATAACTATTTTGAAATAAAAGGACGGTTCCTTCGGAGACATGCCGCCAGTCTCCGAAGGAACATGCCGCCAAGACAAAAATGAACCTCATATTCGAAATAAGCGCGTAGCATTACAAATATGTACGAGTTTTCAGCACCATACCTCAAAGAAAAAATGTAGATTAAAAAAAAATTTGGTCTAGGGCACAACTCTCCCCGGAAAAAACGAAAATTTTCACGTTCGTAATGTCTCACTCGGTAATAAGAACCATCTTGCGAAGCGACTATGACCGTGGCCTGTCTTAGGGTCTGAAGAGCATACTCTAGGACCCAACAGTACAGCGCTTCCGGAGTGTTGACTCTTCCAGCGGGTTCTCTTCAACCCGCTCCCAACTACAGCGCAGCGCAGCGTCAACGGCTCGGTGGGGCCGCGTCGTTTTTCATATCGCGCGCGCGCTCCTTTTCGGCGACCCACTTGCTCGAAACGGCGGCGGAAGCCGGCCGAGCTGCGAGATGAGAGGAGAGACCCCGCCAGCGCTCAACCTTGGCCCGTACGTCGCGAGGGCGCGCACCGCGTGCGGCCGACGCCAGCGTAATCGCTGTGTGCACCGCCGACCCGCCCCCGCGCCGGCATTTTCACTCATGTGGTCCCACGGCCGTCGTTGCGCGCTACACGACGCTGCCCAAGTCATTCGGCGGCGCACAATAACGCCGACTTGTGTGCTCTATGCCATCGCGTTGTGACCACGCGCGTTTTTGTGCGCGCACCCTTAGCGACGGGTTGTAACCTTCGCCACCGGCAGGTTTCTCCGGACGTATATATCCGCAAATGGCGAGCGCGTGCACGGGTTAAGCCAATGACGAGGTACCCTTAAATGTGATCACTAAAGTTAGGCTGTGGTACCTGTTTAACGTCCCTAACCTGCACAGTCAGATACGAAGGGCGACGCTGTGGAGGACTCCGTATTAATTCTTGCGCGCCCGGAGATCTTTAATGCGCATTCAAAATCTAAGTATAGGCGAGCGTTATTGCATTTCGCCTCCATCGAAATGTCGACGCCGCGTCGGGACTCGAACCCGCGACCTCGAGCTCAGCAGCCAACATCACAGCCACAGAGACGCCGCAGCGGTTATCCGATAATGGCCAACAGATCTGTGTATAGTCTGAAAGTTACACGGATATTGGCGAAGCGTTCGCATACTCGACGCGGCAGTTGCTGTCAGGAGATCGTTCGCTGGGAACATCGCGCCCGTATACGGTTGCAGTTTCGCCATCGGTCTATTTCCTGTGACCTCATGAAATGTGCACTCCGTTCCAGAAGTGTAAATGACACCACTATCGTCGCCGGAGCGTGCTCATGTGTAGTATCGTCGTCGTCATCATCATCATCAGCCTATATTTATGTCCACTGCAGGACGAAGGCCTCTTCCTGCGATCTCCAATGACCCCTGTCTTGCGCTAGCTGATTACATGTGTAGTACACGTTGTAGCTATACAATGGCCTGCCTCGGATGGCAGCAAGATTAAACTACCGCTGCAGTCGAATCCCGGTAAGCACAGGGACAACGCGCATAACAGAGCTGGCACGCTCTGCGGCGATGAAATGGGTGGCTCTTGCACATATTTTCACATATGTCGCTGGGGCTGACTGGTTATGGAGCATTCGGCTGTTGAGTTCTACTAGATCGAGGGTTCGATTACCGAGGTGGTCAAAATTAAACCGGAGCCGTACTCGTAGCCTCAGGGTTGCTTTGGCACATCGAACCCTACGAATCAGTCAACTCTGCGGCAGCGTGTACTGGCGCCGTACTTTAGATGCCTTGTAGGCGCGTACATTCGTCGCCTGGCCACGCCCAGGCTTTATATAAAATCCAACCAGCGCTGAATTAGGCTTCCCGTGGCTTGCACTTGACCACTTAAACCGGCGGTCACATTTCAGTCGCTGTAATTAACAGCGCCAGCGTTTCGTTGCGTGAAAATGTACCAGGAGATTTCTCTCTCTCTCTCTCTTTTTTTTTTTTTTTTTTTTTAGAGGAGATAGACTTACGTTATAGCTCCCTCCCCTATTGACATGACTTTCAGGACAGACATCACAGTGTGATGTCTGCTGATTAACGAAGAAGTTTTATCAATTAACCTTTAATTTATTCACACTGGAACACACGTCCCAACTACGGAATTGAAGCCAAGCAACGCAAACATTTAGCTCAAATGCTGTGCTTAGTACGCTTACTTATTGACGCAACATTTTTTCTACGTTGCAGATCAGTGCTAAATCGAACTTCAGTGGCATTTCGCCACAGAATTTGAGATCGAATTTCTCGGAACTGCAGATGCTGATCACACGATTTCTTCTGAATGGGTGCGCCTTACTTCATTGCTCTTCTGCTTCAATTGCGGAATTGGGACGCATAATCGAACGTTACAAGGGAATATTCACTAGTCATTTACCGAACGTTTGTTAATTAGACAACACCAGACTGCGATTTGTCGCGAAACTAATGTACGACCGACTCTTCAGGTAATCCAATTTGCGCAGTATTGCGTTATCCACCATATAGGCAAGGTTTAACCCGAGTCCGTTGCCGCTAAAGAAAGATCACCCGATGTATATAGGCGCTATACGGCCGTATACGCAAAATGAGACGACGTCGATTATACAGCAAAGTGCTTTTCCAAGTTAAAAACTAAATTCCGGGTTTTACGTGCCAAAACCACGATCTGATTATGAGGCACGCCGTAATGGAGGACTCTGGAATTATTTAGACCACCTGGGGGTCTTTAACGTGCACCTAAATCTAAGTACACGGGTGTGTTCGCCTTTCGCGCCCATCGAAATGCGGCCGCCGGGGCCGGGATTCGATCCCGCGACCTCATGTTTAGGAGCCCAACACCATAGCCACTAAGCAACCACGGCGGGGTTTTTTCCAAGTCGTTGCCGTTTTAAAAATAACTGACAAAACGACCTTTCCGTTCAAAGCACGTCTCGTCAAAACTTCCGTCCGCTCGTTGTCTTTCCAATTCCCACGCGAATGCGGGCGGGATCGCCGGCGAGACGAGAACTTGTGCAGCGTGTAGTTGCGCTAAACCTGCGTTGGATGCCTCGCAACGTGTACACATGGCTACATCACCGGCGCGGCGCCGCCAAGTCAGTCTCCGGTCGTGGGCGATTGCAGCGGGAGCACGTGGCGCGCCTCCGCCGCCTCCGCATCAACGTTAAGCGGGGCGCCGCTCTTCCTACGGTGCCTTCGAACGACCGCCGTAACGCGAAAGCAACAGCCGTTCATCCCTTGCCGTGGTTGCGATGGCCCAGTAGTTATTGCTTCTGCCGACAAATCGGGGCCGAATCCGCGGCAAAACCCTTCGTATACGCGGCAGCAATATGATCGTAATGATGATAGAGTACTAACTTTATTAAGGCCAGAGCCTTATATGTCTCATCGTTCAGTCGACCTTCAACGTCCTTGAGCGAAAACCGTGTCGTCGGGGCGAAATCTTACACGATGACGACTCGGAGCAGTAATTCACTTACTACACCGCCCCCCGGCATCGTCTCTCACCTGTATGCAAACGCTCACACAACAATTGTGATGGTGCGCGGGTCACCGTCGTCATCGTTTCAATTAAGATGGAGTAAATTCAGGCACTCGAACCCACGACCTTCAGTGGAAGTCGAACCCTCCAGCTTATGCGTGAGTCGAACCGGCGACCTTTGGTGTTAATTAGGGCGAGGTTAATTAGGCACATTTAATTGAGGTAGCGTCAATTAAGGCACTTGAGCACGCAGCCTTTGGTCGCAAAAAAATTAAGTAATAAGAACTGATAACGCATTCGGATGAGAATGCAAAGTAATTTGATGAATGTCTCCTGAGCACGCAGGCTTTCGCCTTCACCCTCTGGCGTATGCTAGAGTGACTGTCAATTTTTATTTAATTCCGAGGTATTACGTGCCAAAACTACGATCTGATTATGAGGCATGCCGCATGGGGGGGGGGTTCCGGGTTAATTTTGATCACCTGGGGTCTTTAACGTGCTCTCGATGCACGGGACACACCCCCTGCATTTCGCCCCCATCGAAATGCGGCCGCCACGGCCGGGATTTGATCCCACGACCTTGTGCTTAGGAGAGCGACACCATAGCCACTAAGCCACCATGGCGGATTGCGTGCTATTGACATCCGATTTGAATCAGGAAGCTAGGCGATAAATACATCACCTAGGGTGCTTGGGCCTGTTAGATTTTACTTTGTCTACTGCAATCTAGCATTCTGACTGACTTTGAAAAGTCAGGCAGTATGCTTGTAATTTTTTTTTTTTGTATAGTTAAGAAGGTGTTTCTTTCATTTCTTTCTATATGCATCCAAAGGTCTGTGACGACTAATAATTGCGCTACTATATTTTGCAGATTTTTTTTAATTTCCGAATTGTTTCGGTATTCATCGAGTTTATATTCTCATGGTGCACGCTATTATAATCTTTGCGGTGTTTATATTGTTACCGCTAATTACGTTGCACTGTTCTGATGCCCCGATTTTTATTTGTCTCCACTCAGTTTCTAACAGAAGATCCCCTTTTAGCGTGTACAACGTACACGTCCGTAAAAATCTTGCAACAGCTGTTGCGCCGAAAGCGTAAAAGGATCAGTGTTCTTGGCTTACTTATTGAAACACGATGTACGTAGTCGCACCACTCGTCCGGCGTTATACCGTCTTGCAACACGACTAGATAACACCCGATGGTTAGTCACAAGAACCAACTAAAATAACTTTTTAGGACGTTTTTCAGACTGTTACAAATCGTTTATAACATAATCGTTTATAATCGTGATGAAATTAGGAAATTTGCAGGTGCAAGTTGGACTAGCGCAAGACAGGGGTAATTGGAGATCGCAGGGAGAGGCCTTCGTCCTGCAGTGGACATAAATATAGGCTGATGATAATGATAATGATGATGATGACGATGATGATGATGATGATTAGGATGATGATGATGGAATCGTTTATTATACGTCAAGTGCGTCTGAGGAAAAAAAAAACGCCAACAGAAATAGACTTCTCGGTGCTTCCGGCGGCACCAGCATGTCGTCATGAGCGGGTTCTCTTCTGCTGGCTTTCTTTTTTTTTCAGTAATCTATGTGGACCCTCACGTTTTGACATATATGGCTCGTCATACGGGCATATTATGGTTAAATAAATGACTGCCTGCAGCCCTCCTTTGCGAAGAAGCTGCATAAGTGGCCTGGGTAAGCTTATCGCTCGTAATTCATTGTCCGTAGTCTGTGGGCTGGTCTTTCCGTGTCCCGGCCCCTCTAAGCACTTTCCATTTTGTGGCTTTTGACACTGGACACAGCCACAGAAGATGGCGAGCGTCCGCAGCTGCAGACGCGTGGGCAGAGTACCTTGGGCATGTACTTCACAGGGCCTTCAGGTGCTGAGACCGAGGCTCATGTTACGAAAAGTGTAAGGGCTCGAAGTCTCCGGAGAGAGACTTCCTCCACGCGAGTTAAATCACGAGCAAGCAGACACACACACACACGCTGGAAAGAAGGGGGAGGGGGTGATTTATTAGAACTGGCGAGCTTCTGAAATGGATGAGTGTTTCCAGATACATTGCATATCAAACAGTCGATATACCTCGCTCTTGTCGATGAAATTGTGTTCGGAGTGCATCTTTGGAGTTCACGTTTGCGGAGACAGTAAAACGCACGAAAAATTCCAAATTTTTTGCGTGTTCCGGTGCTGTCTGTCTTTAACGATGCCAAATCGTGATGTTGGCCATATTAATAGCGGAAGCGGCAGGTCAATGGCAAGAAGCTCTTGCGAACGAAAAACTGTGAGTTCGTTCCCTCATGAAGCGAGTTCCGTATAAAACGAATGAAGTGTATACTTAAACAACGATGTTAATCGTCAGCATGAGACGTGATTACGCGCCACTGCGCCGTGGCCTGCGTTGCTATATTGAGGTCGTATAGTGCGCAAGAGCAAGATAAGGCCGGAAAAAAAAAGAAATAACAAAACGAGAAAATACCTTGTTGGCAGTCTTTCTCGCCACTTTCCGTTTCTGTTATACTCCTTTCGTTGCGACGTGCGTCACTCGCGCGTTTTACGCGAACTCTCGTTGACACAAAAATGCGCCGACCTCACTTGTGTGGAAATAGCATTCCGCGCGCAACTTGAAAGTCAGCGACGTGTAAACCGCACCCGGTGTATACTGTGAAGTGACTTTACCGCATCGCATCAGAAATATACCACAAATAGTCGCGTATACTCCAAGGGATACGACATCATGCTACCTTCGGAGTGACTGCATTGTATATGCAGATTTGCAGACTTTAGCGCGCAGACAGTGTAACCACGCACGCAAATTGACGGTTATTCGCGGTCGGAAAACAAGACTCCCATGAGCCTTGGTATACGTGCTTCGGACGTGAACACAAATGTCAACTTTGGCTGTTTTATGCAGGGATCTTGCTTATATCTTCCTGAGATCCCCTTGTAAATTATACCGGCCATTGTATTCAATCCCTTACGTAATTAGTTAGCAAGCGGCTACGTAAAATAATCACCCCGAAATTTAAGTCAAATTCGTGCCTAAGTGTACGGAAGTGGTTCTTGTCGCGTTCTCGTCGTCGGCTTTCGAGAAAGTGGACGGAAATTTGATTTAGACCGTTGTGTCGTCGCCACTGACAACCGGGAAGCACCCGTGAAACGAGTTTGGAATGCCGCGAGATGATACGAAAACCCAGGACGCAGTGTCAACATGCCAACCCCGCATACGATGTTAATTACATCTTAATTTCTGTGTTTTTCACAACAGACACGAGAAAGCGGTTTCTTTGTTCACGTGTATGGGGGACGTTGCTTGCAGAATATAACCGTGGTATTTGAACAAAAATTGTTCAAACAAGAAATCATGTTCGAACATATCCTCCTAAGACCTCTTGTACGATACGCCGCATATTGCCTTCAACCTTTTTTTTTTTTTTTTCCAAATTCACGCGGAAGTGATTACGTAAAATATTCATTCGAGGTATGAAGTACGTTGCATGTTTAACTGTAAAGAAGTGGTTTACTCATATTCTTGTCATCTGCTTTCGGGGAATTTGACACTCAATTGACCTAGACGCTGGAAACCAACTTTGGTTGGTTCCTAGACGGCGGTTTCTAGCCGGTGGATCTAGACGGCGGAAACCAACTTTGAGTCGTGTTTCGAAATCACTGAGATTGCGGGAAAATGCCGGACGCGCCAGCAACATGGCGATGTTATATACGTATAGTTCCATGTTCATGACTGCGTTTAGGCACTGAAATGCAGTTTTACCATAGCAAACATGATGTGATGGAGACGTACATGGAGACGCAGCTTTTGGCATCTAACCGTGGTATTTAAATTTGAAAAATTGTTCTTCGTCTTCATAACATAACAGCAGACAATAAAAACCACCTTGAAGAGCGACTACCGTAAAAACCGTACTATAGGTCGAACCGGAATATAAGTCGACCCCCCAACTAACCAATTCTAAAAATGAAAAAAATCTTTTTCAATGGCAAAAGTACCGAAAGACACCCTTACCTTTAAACAAATTCGACTCAGCCGGTTGCAAAACGGTGACAGTGTTTATTTAAATGCTGCTCCGTGCCGTGATGATAAGGTGCTGACAAACACGCGGTTCGATGGTCGCACGATACGAAGCCCACTGCAACGTTGCCGTGGGCTTCCGCGTACTCAATCACCCTTTTCTTGAAGGCGACGGTGAATTGCCGTCGGCTTCCGCTCATCATATTGAAACAATATGTGAAAAAGCAGCCTGAATGCGATGGTGAAGGCGGCTGTTTACTTCATCTGCCCATTGTTGCAAGACTTCCGTAGTTTTTCACCAATGTCCGGTATATAAGATGAGGGTCGACTTTTCGCAATGGTTTTTTGAAAAAAAGTTCGACCTATATTCCGGTTTTTACGGTATGTCCCATAGCTGTATCCAGGTCTCAGGAGGATATACTAGTACACACACACACACACACACACACACACACACACACACACACACACACACACACACACACACACACACACACACACACACACACACACACACACACACACACACACACACACACACACACACACACACACACACACACACACACACACACACACATATATATATATATATATATATATATATATATATATATATATATATATATATATAGGTAAGAAAACTGAGGATATTGCGGCTACATCGGCTACGACAACCCACAGGACACAGGTACACGTACACCTACGAACCGACACGTGCATGCAGGCACAATGTTTCTAACAATCGATCAATGACGGGCGCGTATATGTTGCTCGCGTGTAGCCTGTCCAACGTTAAGTTATAACCTAAGATGACATTGAGCTTGTCCCATGGGCTAGCACAGTGTATATCTGGTATCGGGAAAGTTCCGCATTGGCGCAGCGTGGTACGTCAGGGACAGACTTGCTGTGTGAATTAGCAAGCTCGTACTGTCCCGCAGGAATGAAACGAGAACGGGAATAAATTAAGAACACCGGACTACATTAAAGCGAGATGTTTGATCTGTGCTTAGGTGGCCGCTAAGTGCGTTCTGGTCTCCAAAAACTAACTACATGCGCCTCTGTGAATTAATCACCCCTGTGTCGTACACAGCGGTCAATCTGGAAAGAAAAAAATCGCCTTCTAGTTCACTTATGCAGTCTTCGCGTTTCATTCCGGCGTGACTGTGCAGCAAGCATGGCTTCAGCGTGCGCACACAGTAATTTTACAGCTTGCACGCGCTTCGTCTCACAGCACAGTAAAACTACATGAATGATGCGGCAACACACTTATGATCGCCTAATAATAGTGACCCCGCAAGCCAGCATGACACGCTATGTCGTAGAGCGCCCCTTTGTCAGCACTTCCTTCAACGTTGAGCATGATGATGATGATGATGATGATGATGATGATATGGCACGCCGGCAGTTATACTCTCTGTGTAGCTGCAAGGAATAGCGCGAGGCGAAAGACAATCTGTTGGCCATTATCAAATGGCATCCGCGGCGGATTCGGCGGCTTCAGCGGAATGCAGAAACGATTGTCTACCGTGTTTCGTAGGAGCCTCAAGTAATAACCCCAGGTGGCCAAAAATTACCCGCAGCCCTCCACGTACGGCGTCCCTCTTAAGTCATAACCCACTGTGCGGTTTTTGCATATGCATTGAACCGCGCAATTTATTTTAATATTTATGACGATGTGATGATAATGATAATGATGATGATCCTGAAGGGGAATTACCTTGACGTACGTTGTTCTTTTATTATTCTTCCCCCTCCTCTTTATTGTTCGGTCTGATCGTGGCCGCATGTGTAAACATCCTTCTTTTCTTTTTTGTTCGCAAACGACGTTTGGTCTGCGCAGCGTCTCGTGTGAATGCAATTTTGCTGGCTGACAACGTGAGACGTGCTGCGCGCGCGATATACGTATATAGAGCCACCGGAAACGTTGATAGATGTTGCGCGTACAAGCGTTGCATCTGTACAGCTTGCAGAAAACGAAACGCTTGTCTTATAACAGCCGCGGGTGGTTCGCGCAGCATATATATAACGAATTAGCCAGTCCACAGGCCTGTCAATTGTACTAATTAGACCTTGTCAGTAAGAATGGCTATACTTTACAGCCGAGCTTCAGTTTTCACGGATATACTTTGCTCCTCATTACTTAAAAACGGATCTGCCAGACATCCGCGCGCCCCATGTGAACGCCAGCCGTTGTATGGATCATGACAGTATTTAACTATTATCGTTAGCTGTGCTTAAGGCGACGTAAGCGGCGCCGGCTTGCAACGATGCACATGTACTAAAAATGAACAAAATGTCATCAAATGAAGGCACGCAGCCTTATGGGAGGCAGGCACTATAGCTACGTGTTCGTGCATTTCTTGTCCATTATCCAACGGGTATAGTCCTCTGGAAGATTAGCCTTTAGTTTGGCCCCCCTGAGCATCTTGTGCCTAATATCTCGAGTACCAGGGCATAGCCGCAGAAGGTGATTGACGTCCGCCGTAGACGCAGGAGCTAGGCACTTATAGGACACGTTCCAGGGATGCCAGATGCAGATCATTTTCAAATCACTTGCCGATCACTACAGTTCGGCTGCAGACAGCTCTCGTTCTGTTACGATTTCGCATGTTTTATTAACGGTAGTGGCGATCGCGTTACGATATGGGTGGAATGTAAAAAAGCCGTAAAAGTACTGTTTGTGTGTTACAATAGTAAAATTAGGCGTATATGAGTCATGTATATCTGACAGACAGAAACTTCTACGTTTAGCGGCCGCATATTTCTGTCTATCACAGAAGTCATAGACATGGCGAAGAATTGAGCAGCAGCTCTTAGTGCTCATTAAGGCTGCTTAAAAAGGTTTCCAAGAGAGGTGTGTAAATGTGCAAGCCGGCCAGGTTCAGGTGATCGAGGCATTGGTCTAGGACGCTTACTGTGGGAAAGAGGTAACCCAGGTACATGTAATGTTTTCATCTCTTTGCACGATGTGAATTCCAGACCGCGGAAATTTTACTGTATTCCCGCCAAATGCAAGCGCTTAAATCTCTGTAACTGGTTGCATATGATTGGTTCGTTAAACTTAATTGTATTACAGTGAGCGTTACCCAGTAAACAAAGTAATCGTTAAATTACAAAACTACCGAAAAGATGTAATTGATTAAAAATAATTAATTACATGCAATTCGTTAGGCACAAGCCTGCCACTCACACGGGCTACCTTTCTATCGCGATCGAACCCGATCAGGCTCGATTGCGATCCAAAGTGTCCTTGTGACACCGGTACTACTGCCACTAATGGCATTTCAGAGCGTCGCGCGCAGCGTCTCGGATGTCGTTGTATAAGCTTAACTAAGCGTTACTACTAGCACATAGCTTGGCATCAGTGATGTCAATCGAGCCAATTTATCGTATGCTACAGCTTTAATTAAAGCATTCTTCTAAGATTTCTCCCTCCCTCGCAAGGGGGAGGGGGGACCTTACTGATTTTATGCAAATAAAGATTTTGTTCGTTCCAAGACTTTCGTACAGAGCACTCTTAAACGACCAGTCGAATGTGCCATAACTGTGACTGCACCGACCGACAGCAGCAGCGTAACCGTGAATAGAAAACGACAGGAGGAGGTTGAAGATCGGGGGAGAAGGCGCGGTGAAGGTACAGCTCGATGCGCTGACATTTCATAACATGTGGCGAGCCTTCCAGGCCCCTCCGCCGCCGCAGCGGGAACCAGTGTGGGACCGCGTAATTGTTCCTGGAAGCAGCGGGGGGCGACCCCCACGCATTCTCACGTGCGCGTAGGAAGCAGCCATGAATTAGGCCTTGTTTCGCGAGCGAAGGAGCGCGGCTGCTGCTCTTTTACGGCGGCGCGGGCGGAGACGCCTGACTTTGTACGCGCTCGCGTCCGTCGGTGTCCTTGCGCTTGTGTGGCGTACGCGTGCCCCTTCCTGCGCGTTCTTTCTCGAGGGTCCTTCCTTTTTCCCGTTGTACAACGGCGTTCCGCCGCCGCACCCTCGTGCAAGGCCGGCGAGGATGAAGAGGCTCGGTGGATAAAGAGAACGGTGGCATAGGGGCGCTTGGCACATGTCGCCGCCGTCGTCTCTCTCTCTCTCTCTCTCCTTCTCTTGAATGCCTTGAGCAACTGTGGCCTCCGCGCAGTCTGTTCGTGTGTCATGACCGCCGAACACTCCAGGCTGTCGCGGCATCATCGAGCTGCGGACGTGCCGACGTGGTGTCCAGGTCGTCTAATGAGTGACGGGGCCTTTACGGGTATCCATATGCCGCTTTACAGGACCGATGCAGTGGGAGAAGTTCGCACGCTCGCGTGACTTAATGCTGCAAGTTGTGCTGGCTGGATTGGGTTCGCTGTGCACAGCGGGCACGGACGAAATGACAAGAGGAAAGCAAGGAGCAGCCGCGCGCCAGTCGTGTCGGCTCTGCTCGTCTCCGTCGTGTCACGTGGGATTGCAATGCTTTAGCCCTTCTCCGAACCAGGCGCTGGGAATGGGACGCTGAGAAAACGATGGACGAAGAAAGGTATAGAAGTAAAGAAAAAAACGTAGATCATCATTACACCGCCATAACGTTCCTATATACCACATGTAGTGTTGCCGAACATTCTTTTCCCACGGACATTTTTCGTTCTTTTTTTTTCTGTGCCCTAATTCTCGACGGCGTCCGCGTTGAAGCCAAATTTCTCGGCCATCTTCGCCATGCCGCAAACGGTGACGCGCGTATACGTACCACCTCATTATCGACGCTCTTTCACAACCTCGGTCCGGGGCCACCATATGTAGTTGCTCTCTTCTGCAGTCCCCCCCTCCTCCTTCGTCGCATTCGCAGGCCTGCCTTCGAAACCTGCGCCCTGTCGCCGTCGTCTCGACCCCTATATATAGAAGGCCACGCGGTAGCACCTCCTCCCTTCAGAGCAGCGCTATTTCTCCCAAGCCCCGCGAGAGAGCCACGCGCCGCGGCTCCTCACCGGGACCCATGGCTGCGCGCCTCGGGACACGGCTTTCGCAGGCAAAGCCGTGCTCGCGCGCGGGAGCTGTCGTCACTACGCGTACGGGGGCGCCGCCGACGCCGTCGCGTCTTGTCATTGACAGTGCAGCTGCCGCCGCAGGCACCGTTATAGTATACATACACACACACACACATGCGCCTGCTGCATACAGCTATACAGCGGCGGCGGAAGCGCGTTTATTTTGCCGAGCCCTTCGTTCTTTTACCGCCGCCTCGGCTTATTTTTATTTCTCGCGCTACTCTCGGTCCAAGAGTAACGGGACAAACAAATTGGTGCGTGAGAGAGGGAGAGCGTGTCTCCTGTCGCGAAAGCCGACCGCGAGCCTCTTCGAGAGTCGCGGAGACGAACGGAGCGCGGGCGTACGTCGCTGTTTCCACCCAATTCCCAAGGGCGTTCTGTTGGTTCTGACGGCGTCTGCCAGCCAGCTGTCGTAGCCCGTGCCTTGATTTTCTGAGTTTCCAGGCGTGGAACGGAGTAAAGGACAACCTCGCCGTCTTCTTTAGACGTTTCGAAGCAGCAGGCTGGAAGCTGTAGGAGTCATCCGTTCGGGCGTGCTCCGTACAGCAGTGCTCAGGGAGCACTGCTGGCTCAAATACAACGCTGAAGCTCCCATTGCGCATGCGCAAGGCAGGCTGCAAAAATGTGCACGTGCAGGTGCACATTGGTGCACTGACTGGGATAAAATTGGAAATGTTGCTGGCCTCTTTCTATGGTTTTGGTGTGTCATTACTGTATTTAACGTGTTCGCCGTGTGGTGTGAATATTGTGTACCATGTCGATAATCCGGAATATGAACCTTGACCTTATGAAACGTCAGTTGATAACGTACGATGAATGTAACGGCATTCCATGGCCTCTACGTCTCCAACACTGTGTATATTTCATGTTGCGAGAGAATGTACTGGTCGAATACATGCGACATCATCATGCGCTTTACGCGCTTCTGGGGCCGAATTCACTAATCATTTTGTTCGTATGTGCGATTTTGTCATTGACCGGCTGCTTTCGGTAATAATATGCCCGATATCACGATTGACTGGTATATATTCTTACGCACAATTTTCGTCTAAGAAGTGTTTTATTTTATTTCATGTTTTTAAT
>NC_051155.1:124638141-124720641 GCF_013339745.2 Dermacentor silvarum
GACGTCAACCGGCATTGTTGACGACTGGGCCTTGTTATATGAACGAAAGAAACGTTTGTTCGGTTGAAGGCTCCGTTGCGCAGGACGCGACCCGATAAGGGAGGTGTTGACTTTCGAGTCGCCGTTTGAATAGAGACCAATACGAAATGGCTTCTTCGACCAACTACAGTGACCGTTTCTAGAAGTGTGTACACTGATCTGGTTACGGGCAGGGGCTTGTTGTGTTCGCGTGTGATACGGTGCGCGCGCTTGGCACTTGGTGGAACGGTGTTGCTGTCGAGTCATGGGGAATTGCGAATGCAAATCGTTTTTTTTTTTTTTGTACGATTGCAAGTCCGTTTTGGGAATGCAGTCGTTCGTTCGTGGGCTCGAAACCACTGACAAACGGACCTTTTGGAACAACTACCGTATTGTTAAGAACTTTCAGGCTGCTGCGCTCACAAAGAAAGAAAAAAGAAAGAAAGAAAGATGAGAAGGGGTAAGAAAAAATGGGGGGGGGGGGGGGGTGAATAGAGGTAGCAGTAAGGGCCTTGTTTAAATGTACATGTCTGTTGCTGGCAGAACCAAAATACGATAGCCGTTGACCCAACGGGCAGAAGCACAAATTGCCAAGGCGCCCACGCAAAACCATGTCACGTTCACATGAAGCAGGACATTTTTTTCACTGTTTTCTTTCTTGCAAACTAGGCTCGCCGTAGCTCAAAGTCAACTCAATAACAATTGTCCCCGATCGGGGAACGCACGTACCAGCTTCACGCTGCCTACTAGCGTGTATACCTTCCACTTTTGGGGTGCTTCGTGAAGCGTGATAACGTGATCGTCTCGTCTGGGCAAACAGAACCAAGACTAAGCCGGAAGTTCGGATGTTTAACTAGTGCTTAAGCAGCACCGCTGCCGCACCCGTGTGCACAGTCACGTGTGAGTGAAGCAGGCAAGCAAGCTTAAGTTCAGCGAGTCCTCGCGCCCTTTAAACTACGCCGTTCCGTATATACTTCAGGTTCCGCCTTAACGGGGCACAAGCGCGCGTCATCTTTCGAGTTTCTCGCTCGCGTAAGCCAGTCGTTAAGAGAAGGCGAGGAGTAGAAGTGTGTGGGGGGGAGGTGGGGTGAGGGCAACGGGCGTGGCACAGCGTGCTCCACTTTGGGATGCCATCGCTACCGCCCTTGCTGTCCTCGTGCGCGGCCTGACCCCGTGTTTTCACGCACACGGGCTGCGTTCATGGGCCAAGCCTGGCCCAACGTCGGGAGCACCGGGCGTCAGCAGGGCGTTAGTCGCCGGAAGCGGAAGACGCCCGCCGTCGCGTCCCTCTTCCTATTTTGTCGACGCTCGTTCCGCTCCAGCGGGAGTCAACCACCTCGCACTCCCGGGCGGCTGCTGCTGCTGCTGCTGCTGCTGCTGCTGCTGCTGCTGCTGCTGCTGCTGCTGCCACTGAACGCGGGCGATGGCTGTTGAACGGGGCACACGACCGCGAAGGGAGATGCCAATCTGCCCGCTGCCTTCGTCCCCCGACGTCGCAGCGCAGACGACGCGTAGCGACGGCGGCGACGTCGAGCATGGAAGGAATAGAGCATCGTGCTAGAAGCACCGGAGGAAATAATAAAATGCGCTACGAAAGGCGCTATGAGTATTTCAAGCGGACCCTGCAGGTGGCCCAACAAGCAGGAAAGGAAGTGAATAATGTACGTATGGTTATTGTTATATTGAATGATTCTAATTTTGGACTATAAAATGTAATCTGGCTGCGAAACTTGAACAGGAACAGAGTAGCTAAGCGTAATATCTTTTCTAAATGATTTTTTGGGGGCAAATGAAGGCCTCTGTATCGACTCACAACACGATCCTCCGTGAACGTCACCGTGTTTTGCTCCGGTAATAAAACAGGGCAGAACGCAGTTCCGTCGGAACAGAGACGCGACAACGGCAGCAAAACCGCGATGTCTGCCCTGCGTGTCACAAGAACATTCTCGACACAACCGACACACCGAAGCGCGCGTCGCGTTAACGCGCTATGCTTTCCTTTTGTTTCTTTTCTTTTTTTGCCAGCGGAGCTGTTTAAGCCGACCGTAAGTCCGTGTGTCGCGAACAAAACCTCGCTGAGTGATGACGTCACTGCGTTGCCTAGCAACCACCTTGCGGAGACGCGTGTGCTTCGCCTCCTCTCCGTACCGTGTACATGTTGCCTTGACATGGGATGTTAAGGAGAGGGAAGGAGAGCAAGCGCGAGGCGCGCGCTATGTTCGGGAGAGAGAAAAAGAAAATGAGAGCGAGAAAGAAATTGTAGCAGCACCAACGAGGCAACGCGCAGAGCTGCTGCCGACGCCGTCCACGTTTCCACGTTTCCCCGCGTTCGCGCCGAACGCGCGCGGTGGCCATGACTGCAGCAGGCGCATCTGGGGGCGGCTCGGCAGGTTTCGACCAGCCACGCCCCGGCAAGTGTGGAGGCGCAGCTTGGCCGTTACGTCACCGGGGAGATAAAGCTCGGAGCCGCCGCGACGGCGGCAGAACTCACGGTTGACTCTGTGGCGAGTACATGTAGCCTTGACATGGGACGACCAAAGAAGATCCGGACACCCGAAGAAGAAGCCGCTCATCTTGAAGCGCGTCGCGCCGAGCCGATTCGGAATACCGTGCCCAGCAGCACTTAGCATTTCCTAGCAAAACTTAGCCAAGCCTACTGAAACCTGGAAGAAGCTAGGTAGATCACCAGCTCCGCTGTTTACTCCAGCCTTGCACCACTAGTGCAAGCTGCCCACATTATAACGCGATCGTGTTTAGGGCCCCGCGTCGCAGAAAATCCGGCGTCGGCAACCGGCGTGTGATCGCGGGTGGCGTAGAAAATTATCCAACCACATCGACCGCGCAGGCCCTCCACGTGGTGCAAGGTTCTGGTGAACAAAAATTGAATTTCTCACAGTGGAATCTGTCAGGAAAATCGTAAAGTATCACTCTACCATTCGGCGTCGGATTCGCCGTCGGATTGTTTACCAATCGGCGTCGAATGGTAATTTGAATGTACGAGAAAACCTAATTCTGCTACGAGGAAACTCAAACATTTCTACCAGACCTGCGCGCGTCGGGGCAATAGCAAACAATTAATAAAACAGTTCAAAAAAGGTGTTAGGGCCTTCACATTTTAATATAAGAGCACTTATATTACCCCTGGAAAAACCTCTTTTCAGCAATGCATTTCAGTTTAAAAGGAAAGCCGACTTTACGGGGATCGGTGTAAGCTTGGTCTTTGTAAGCTGGATTTCCCACATTCAGTGTTGCAGTGAATGAAGTATACTTGCCGTATGCGTACGATGCGATGCGAACGGGTTCCGGTAACGCCATCGCGCTCTACTCTTAAAGGCGAAGCTTAAGCGTCCTCCAAGTTTTTTCTAGTGAGCGACGCAGATTGCCGTGTGCACGCAGTAACTTTTCAGCGACTCATCAGCGGTCTAATGCGTAAATTCGCAGGCCGCTGCGAGGTCTATACCAATCCTTGGACGAACTCCAACACCAGGGCCGCGATTTTGTAGCGAGGCATTATGACTTATTCTACTCTAGTCTTATCATCCACCGCTCACGGCCGGCGGATCCCGTTGATAATGCGAGCGGACCGTCGCTCCGACCACTGACAAAGCGCGATAAGCGCGAAAAGGCATTATTACTTTAAAGGCATCGCTACAAAATACCGGCCCTGCACCCTGAGCCCCACAGAATTTATTTGTACGTACATGACGCATGCAGCGTTACCTACCCTATTCTAACCCTTCCTCTCCTTTAACTACAACAACGACGACGACGACGACGACAACAACAAAAGCAACAACAATATTGGGGAACTTAAACGTCCCGAAGCTGCTTAGTTATCTACGAGGTACGCCATATATAGTTGAGGGCACAGGATTCATCTTGACCACCCTGGGTTATTTACGAGCGTTTTTTTTTTTTTTTTCATTCTGCTTCCCTTGAAATGCGGCTGCGGCGGCCATGATATCAAACCCGAGTCCTCGTGCTCAGCAGCGCTATATACGCTTACAGCGTATATCTTTCGTAGATCTTAGGATCTTTTCAACAAATTTTATTGGCGGCTGTTTTAGGCTTGAATAATTGTGTTTTCAATCGCACCCCATATTCTTAGCCAATCCTCCACAGTGGGTACACATGAGCCATATTATAGAGGCAAACCAACCAACTAACCAACCAACGTCCGTCCCATCGCGCGCGTTTTTAAAACGCGGGCGAGTCAACTACGGCGTCGCGTTAGGCAAACGGTGCAGGCATTCGGTGCTCGAGCGATGTTACCTCGAGGAACGCGGTAAATGAGGAGAGCTCGACACGCCGTTTATAACGAGGCGAAATGGGCGGCTCGAGTGGCGCTGACGGAGGAGGAGTGCCTTCGTTAATTGTCTACGCTGTATAGAGAAAAAAGTACGTCTTATACCACGTCGCTCCTTGCGCGCCTCGCCAACAGTGGCACACTCGCGTGGCGTCTCCTCGCAAACTTTGGGACCCGCGCCAAGGGGCGCATACCTTTCCCTCTCTCCACCTTCCATCGCATGCGTGCATGACTCCGGCGTGTGCGCCAAAACTTCGCCGCGGGAGGCGAGCCATATCGTCTCGGCACCGGGCGAGAAAAAAGATATACTACCGCGAAATGTGCTGGCTTTTTTTTTTACAAGTTGCTGCTAAACCGCCACCGTTCGAGTCCTGCAGGATGCTATTCTGCATATAGTTTCTTGCAGAAATTAGGGCAAAACTATACAAGTATAGTGACTTGAATGACTATACAAGCATATGCGAATAACCGAAACGCGTCTCGTAACGAGTCGAGTACTACAGCCGGGCTACTCTCTAGCATTTCTTTTTTGGACACGCTGCGCCTTCTGGCGCAGCCGCCGCGAACTACGCGAATACAATACCCACACTGAAATAGCCATGTGGCAGTATAGTCGTAGATGACACCCAAAAAACCCCTTACAAGCGTGTCAGTTAATGCCAAACATTCCGAGACAGCAGAGGAGGCATACCATTGCACTAGTTATAGCATTGTTCTCTCTACGAATGCTCAATACATCATTAGCGATTCCCATTAGAAACTATGCTAAGGGTAGGATCTCTCCTGAGGCGTGGTACATCATCAGAGTCGAAGCAAAATTCTCCAACGCAGAGAGGAACGGCAGGCAATTGCTCTGGTTCCGATCGCATACGACTCCAGGCATTCCTGCAATCAGCCCCAACGAGGTAGAACACCGAGGAGCTCGAGGTCTTACTCGCCTAGCTGAGCAAGGAGCCACTTCCATCGATCAGGGGAACGCGGAAGAGGAGATCTGGAGGAGAAAAAAGACAGATTGACAAGATTTAGCGATATTACCAAATTCTATAAAAATCGGAGGCGAATATTACCACCGCCTCACACTAAAATGAACAGAGCTGAGTCCGTTGCTTGGAGGCGATTACAAACAGAAGCCTATATAAGTCTAGCGTAATTAAAGACTGTATACCCCGAGATATACGCGAGCGATACATGCAAGCTATGCAAGTCTGCTAGAGCCACCCTTCAACACATGTTGCGGTGATGTAAAATATATCGAGATAAAATGGCAGTCTCCCGGAAAATCTGCGGACGTGTAGGTCGGCCGAGCTGCTCAGCTCACAAGTCCAAGACCAACTTTGGGCCGTCCAGCGAGCCATTGAGGCCGTGCGGGAGCAACAGCTCCCAGTCGCCATCTAGGCGGCCCGGGCCTCCCAATCGCTGGATTCCAAATAAAGTTATCTCACTCACTCACAGTGCGACATACACAGTGAGCCAAGTTGGCGTCAAAAGAGTTTCATTGAAGAGCGGAACATACCCTGGGGCAAATACCCAATGGAACACACCTACGTCATCGGCCCACACTCCAGCATCACATTAAAGCATGTTTCTCTCTCTCGGCCCACATTTTGAGAGTGCACTATCTTCCGGATCGGCCCACTACATTATTTGTGGGATAGCTAGATAGCCGGAAAGAAAGCTGGTCTGACCAAGTAAAGACTGCTATTCTCATTAAAAAAATGGAACTTAGCTGCACGAACTCTGGCACTATATATATATATATATATATATATATATATATATATATATATATATATATAGTGCCAGAGTTCGTGCAGCTAAGTTCCATTTTTCCATATATATAGTGTCTACGAGAGCTGCAACTATCGCGGTTCAGCCAGCATAGAGAGGATCACGGTGGAAAGAAAAACACTACCAGGGGGCATTGCGAAACAATATTGAAGCCAGGGAAACTCGGCCCAGCACGTGATCACGTTCCGACAGGTTTAGTGTCTTCCAGCGCCGCGTGATATATCCGCGCACACTCTTGCAAAATAATAGCGTGTGCGACAGCAACGTGTGGTTGCCGCATTCGCAGGTTGCGAAGAATACGATAAATGCTATACTTTGCAATGCACTACCGAAGTTCCACGAGCCTATAGTATATCGGGAGAAAATGTGCGCAGAGTGGTTGGCAAAGCACCCGAAGCAAGTGCGCGTCGTTTAAAACCTACCGGGAACCAAGCACACTGGGCCGAGTCCACCGAGAGCAGGGTCACGTGTTGGGACTACATTTCAAGAGAGAAATGGTGTAAATGGTGGACAGTTCGTGGATTTGCTTAAACATCGTCACTCTGGCTTCGAACGGCTTTGCAACCTTGCAGACTGAACATCTTGAACAAAATATCGCGTTATAAATCCAGCAAATAGCAATGATTCTGCTTATGCGCAGAAACTTATATCCTTCGTGCGTTTAGAAAAAACATGATTTCTGGGAATTTCGAAACAAATGAAGTGCGTAATAGGAACGCTACAAGATTGTCTGGAGCCAAAAGCACGAAGATTATACAAATCCATGTAGTATATATACCCATAATTCTTCTTCTTTTCTTCTTCTTTCTGGGGTTTTACGTGCCAAAACCAGTTCTGATTATGAGGCACGCCGTAGTGGAGGGCTCCGGATTAATATTGACCACCTGGGGTTCTTTAACGTGCGCTACAACGCAAGCACACGGGCGTTTTTGCATTTCGCCTCCGCCGAAATGCGGCCGCCGGGGCCGGAATTACCCATAATTCCTATATGCGGCCGTGCGACCAATATAATGTGAGAGTTCCCTCTGGGAATATTTTTATGGGAACTTTATGCTATTCTGGACTCTGTCAAAGTATTGTCAGTTTGGCACTCTCGTAAGCTGTGATTACGATACGACCTCTCTGATTGGCTCAAAACGCCATGGCAGAATTCGACAGGGCTTGGAATACACTAGACCCCTGGTTGCTAGTCGCATTCCTCCGCTTCTGAAGTATAGCATATCGGAATTTTTTTTTTTGTTGTTGTAATAGCCTTTTATTGGAGTTAGTCGACAACAGCGCAGAAAAAAAGGCGCTTTGATGTACACTTAATTTGCAGTTGGTGGCAATGAATTCCTGGACTCCCTCTCTATTTCCCTTACCTGTTTCTGATTCGGTTGGCTTTCTTTTATTTTCGGCTTTTCCTCGTTAATATATAGTAAATTGGGCAAGTTAGTACTCGTTCATTATTAATAGCAGCGCAAATAACTTGAATGGTGAGAGACGCAAGAAAGACAGCAACAAGTCGCTGACTTTCAGCTGACGGCTTTATTCTTGTTGAGCAGCTGCCCCTGTTTGCAGCTTACATCATATACTACATTGTGCGTGTTCATACGTCAGCATGCACGAGGGATAAAATGAATAAACGTATATAACCCAATACTCAGTAATGTAATACATGCTCGCATACAGCTATTACAGTTTCAGCAGTGCCATTTCGCCATCAATCGCCTCGCACACCTTTCTTCATTACTCTTTAGAAAGAATCTCTCGATAATCTATCGCGCCAATGGATATCGGTGCCGTTGGGATGCTTGCATTTTCTCGAACTGTGCAGATCTGGCAGTGCACTGCCAAATGTGAGCGCGTTGTGGACCTGAACACTGTACCAAGCCTTCGATGAAGCGTTTGCTGAAACGCCTCCCGTGGTTTGTCGGATGACTTAAGGAGAATTAACGATATCGCGTAGACGACGGCGCATGCGCATTGCACGAAATTGATTGCGCCGAGCCCCCGTGAAGTTCCATCGGCGTGACTGCGTATTTCCATGTTTCCATAGCACATATGATCAGTCGAAAACTGTCGTCCTAATTCTCGAGCATCAAACGTGCATACCTTTCACGAAGTCATGTGTTTGCAAGCTGTCGCTGCATGGGCATGCACACATTTCCATTTTAATATGGCGCTGTTGAAATTCTTGCTGTCTAAATAAATAAATAAAAAGGTGGGAATTTCGCCCGAAATGTGAAGCATCGATTGCGATAGCAAAGTTGTAGACAGCTATACGAAGTAAGGATAGTAGTTTTATCGGACGTATAAATTTCCAAACATTCGGTTACTAACTAAATTAACAAGCGTGGTGTCAGCGCGAACAGGCAAACATGAACACAATACACTCGATGACCGCGGACGCTCGCTGTCAAAACGATGGCGTAAGGAAAGCAGCGAGCGATGGGCCCTTCGCTCGCTGCTTTAACGTCTATCGCTTCAACGCAAACTGAGCTGCGGCGAGAACACAGCACGCACAAAGGTATGAGCCGTCGTCGCGCATAGACTTTGCCCCCAACGCAGATCTCTTTCAAGATACACCCGCGCGCGACCGCGCAAGACGCAGTTGCTGCCGGAGTACAATGCTGCCCCCCCCCCCCTCCCCTCGGTGCCTTGAGCGCGACGGAAGACGGCGCGCTTCCTCCCTTTGCGCGCGCGAGATTGAGCTGCGATCGTCGGCTCCCCTTGAACGCTGTCACTCGCTCATACGGCATACGGCGCGCGGTGACGGATTTATTGCCCTTAGACTTTATACGAAACATCACGACGACAGCAAAAATGTGCCTGGAGTGTCCATATAATTGATGTCGCAATAATAAACAAATAAATATCACTGACACTATGTCCCATGCCGTTTTGCGCAGTAGCAGCTGCAGAAAACATTGACAGCTAAGCGCGAACAATCTACTTTCGTAGAATCGCGGGTTTTCGCTTGGACTGATTCCAACGCATTTACAGCCTGCCTTTCACTTCACGCTGCCGGCGCTGTGTGTACTTCAACCGCTGCCTGACGAGGGAGTGTCGTTTTTAACACTTCTATTTTGTGGCTATATATTGTTGGTTATGGCGTCGACTGTCGCGAATTAAGCTCCTATACTTTCGACTGAAGTGCGCTAGCTCCTTCAATATTCACTATGCGTTTTGTTTTAATACCAGGATCTATTCTACGCATCATTTAGCGGTGCTGCAGCTGAAGTTGCTTGTTGTCCTGAATTTCTCAGGTCAATAATGCGCCTGAAAAGAAGAGAGATATCCGACATGGCATTGCACAAGCTGTCAAACGCAGACAGCTTTCCGTGGGGCAAATTTCGTGCATCCGCACCACAGCGTTTGGCCGTGATACGGGCACTGCATCTTGATGGAGACGCGATTATTTGGTTTGGTTTTTCAACACCGATAATCTATTAAAGGCCACCTTTCGGAGGATTCGCTAACCGTGCGTGTATCGCTGTGGCCTCTGAAATTACACCAGCGCGCTTTTCTTTAAGCTGCGTGGTTGCAACCTCGGAGGACACGTTCTCGCATCTCTTACTTGAAGATAGATGTCGCTGCGAACACCGCTTATCTGTTGTTATCGCGCGGAGCGTCTATATATAAACACCTCTATAAACTACTCGAGAAGTTTGCCGGAGTATTCCTGGTGGCGCTAGAGTTTTACCACAGTTCTCCAGGACTATATCGGGGGTTCTACTTAAGGCTATGTGGAATCCTATGCAGTTGCATTCAATGAACTCGCCAAACTAACCGACTCTCGCCATTATAGAGCTCGTTCGCGCGTGAGTGACAATTGAGTCTCACAATTTCTTGTATCGTAAGCACGACGGCACTATGATGAAATTAATTGTGCAGCTGCTACAACCACGCCGTACCACGACGACTGGTACAGCAATGACATACTTTAATTAGTATAGTAATTATTGAATCAATAATTGGTTTGCTGAACTATCTACAACTGAGAATTATATATAATTTTCATGTATAGAGAAAAACGCTACTATAGGCTATGTCGCCAAGTTTTCCGCTTGAGTCACAATTTCTGAGGTATCAAAGTCAGCGTAGCGAAAACTGTACGTTGGGTATAACAGGGTTAAAAAGAAAAAGCTTGAGTGTGTCGTCTGACTTTTTCGAATTCTTTCATCAGGTCAATGGCGGCGTCAATAACTTCGAAAAACAGCGGTAGCAAGGAGGTATACTGTGACAGTAAAGGGTGAACGAAACCTTCGCACACTTCAAGCCTTGCTACGCTATTGACAGATTGCTCTATTGTCTTCCTGCCACGACGAGACTGGAACGTCACTGATCCGCACGCTGATCGGCACGTTTGCGCATAACGTTTGAGACGCATACAGAGCTGGCTTTAGCGCGTCAGCTTGCAGTAGTGACGCCTTCAGACAAGTCGCCTTTTTTTTTGTGCACGTAATTTTTTTTTTCTCTTTCGGCAGGCTGTGATGACGACCCTAGTTCATCCATGGCGTCATTGATGACTACACGTGCGTGCGTGAGCCTGGTTTCACGAGAACTTGTTTCTGTTCAGTCTGAGATCTAGCAACACGACAACAAAAGCTGGCGTATCTCTCTCTGAACCACGTGTACAGCATGTAACAGCGTAAACGAATAGACTTCTCTGTTACTGAATTTTTAGTCCCTGCTGTCCGTAAGCATCAACTGGTTCTGGGCTGTTTCCTCTAAAATAAAATTAGAGACGCGAAATTTGTTGCCCTTGAATTAGCTTTGTGGTTTTCTTGTTTCTAAAGATTTGTACACAGATTCGCCTTCTTTCACATTCGATCTCCTTTTGTCAATTTCTTGCCACAGTTTCATCACCGTGTGTACGCCTTGCCATTATGTTCATTTCTCAAGTGTTATGTTTTAGTGGGATTCTTAAGCTTTACAGCCGACGTCTCGTTGGGCTTCACATTTATGTTGGGCTCTGTTTAACCTATACGAGTTGGCGCACGAGTATCAAATAAAGAATGAAGTTTTCGCACACGTATATTGCTATTCTATAGACTGCAAAAAAAAATTAAGAAAACAGCCACATAAACAACATAGCATTTGTTTTCTTGTTGCGAAAATACTCCGGAAACAGTGTTATTGCGATATATCTCGGGATACTTGTTGTATACATGCGTCGTTTTCTCGCAAACAAGCCAACTCTCCCAAACGTAAAATGGGCAGAAGGAATCACGGAGACAGACATACAATACATGTTCCGTGGTTCTGATTCTTCAATTACGGTGTTGGCGCTATGGGGTCACGAAAAACATGAACATGAACAACAGCATGAACCAACTGCAAACACCGTTATAGCTTTGTGTCTGCTAGCTGCCCCTCTAATCTAAAAAAAGAGAAAAAAAAAAGAAACCACGTTTTGGCGCCCATGTAGGTGGACGCTCGTATGCCAAGGTGTTAACGTTGTGTTTTTTTCTCCGGCTAACACGCCGCTCTGTCGTCCGGCATAACCACTTGCGAGAAAGCTACCGTAAATACGAAATGTAATGCATAGTGTGCCGTCAGGAATATGGCCTGTACTCACTTCAAAAATAATTTAATTAGTTCTACACCTAATTAGTTCATTTTTGTTGATTAGCCGATCACGTGCTGCGATTTCTCGTGCAAATGATTTCCGCCTCTTCGAGTAATCCAGCTTGCGGTATCTGCCACAGGCATTTTCTTAAAATCCCGTATAATACAAAACAATTATGACTAAGTTCTGAACCAAACTAGGTTACTGTAAAAGAGGCAGCCGCTGAGCGGCCGCAGTAATAGTAAAAGTATAGTCACAGATTTGGTTGGCACTGAAACGTGTATCAGCCGCGGAAAAAACGATACACTTCGAGAGCATGGACCAGAAGGAAATAAACTATTTATTTTGACCACGAAGGGTATGATAATGAGCAGTTCATTAAACATGACTAATGAACGCATTTATACAGCATAGACAAGGAGCTATCCGTTAACGAGTCATGAAACATTTATGAAGCGAGTTGAGGCATCCGACCGTTGACGCACGAGTAAGGGTACAGCATAGCATGCATGTTTGCGTGTGCTGCCTGAAGCAACGCCGATGCAAGGCAATGACAAGACGATACGTTCGTGCGTACGTGAATGTAAATGAAGGTTTAATTGTCTCAAGGCACGAGCTAAAAGAAGAGTCGAGCCGGTATCAAAATCATTCGTGCGTTCATTGTCTGCGTCGTTGAGCGTTATGCAATAGTATTATAGTACTGAGACGCGCAGAACGTGGGGCGTGTGCCTTGTTTATTTCGCACCATGATATCTACTGAAATTAGACGTTTTGACGCGTCTTTTGCACATACGTGAATGTATCCAGTCCACGAGCTTCCACGAACGCAGAGCGCGTGCTGCCTGCATCGAAGCCACGACAATTCAAGCATATTCTATATACGTTTATGATTGAAGACAGTGATAACCGTGAGCGCGAGCCGCCTTTGTGTTACCACATATAACTATATAGGCCTCCTTCCCTCGATATCGAGAACGAATCTTAAGATAGCCACCGAGATAACGCTGCCGAGGTGAGCCGAAGGGTGGCAGAAGTCCATCAATACCATTCACTTCGCGTGAAGGGTGCAAACGGGTTAAAAACGGCTTCCCGTTCGGACTGCAAGCGAGCAGGCCGGGTGACGCCATGTCGGGCAATGATGTACGCCGTGCGGTATAGAGCTGTTATGAAAATGGCGCTCCGTGAACGGCAAAAAGAGCCCCTGTAGCGGCCTTTATAGTACGATCGAGTTTCCATGGAACGGAAGTCTGCGGGAACCATGGAGAAAAACCGCTCCTGCGGTGAAGTACGCTGTACAATTGCGGTGCGCGCTTACAGAAAGGCCGCTCGTCGCGTCGTTTACGCGAGGTATACGGTAAGCAACGCGCACGGTCGCTCGCTTGGGGGCGAGGCCGGCGGAACGTGCAGAGTTCCATAGCGGGACGTCGTTGATTGGCACAGCGCCACCCGCGGGGCTGGCGCGGTTTTAGAAACACTCGCCGCCTCCGCCGCCGCCAGACGACGGTGTGGGCCAACGCACCTCTGCGTCTGCGGCGTGGCAACAGCTGTTTGCGCAGCTCCGTCCCGCAGGGGCACGCCCGACACGATGCTGCGCGCAAACTTATTACACTTCGGCTGAAATTTTCGGTATACCACTGCGTATCGCAAAATAGGGAAGCCACTTGGCTCGCAGCGAGTTGGTTAGACAGCTGACCACTGTGTGAGACAATAGTGCCTGTACAGAACAGCGAATTCGCCGTACGCTGCAGTTTTAGATGCTTTGAAAGGACTTTCTGAAAGCGTATCATGTCTGTATGAATGAGTGAATCGATTAATTTACTTGTATATTAATGCAAAGCATTCTTTGCCTCATTCCTTGGCACTTTACGGTCGGTAGGTACGTTCCTATCTCGTATAGAGCTCTAATTAGAAGTACATAATGTATGAGTGATGCAGGAATAGAATCACAGTAGCCCAGTTTTCTAACAATTAGGCCTTCTTTTGCTGCCTTAACCATTGAGCCGTGATCGCACGCAGTCGTTACGCATTTTAAAGCCAGCTAGCTCTTTGAAACACTCGGCGCGTGCGTCTGGTGCCACTTTACCTTCTTATTTCATCGTGGCTTGAGGCGCCGTGTTAGGCAGCACTATCTCCGGGACCGGTTCACTTTCACCAGTACTTTCCTCGCAGCAGCTAACGCTATATACGCGGAAACTTAGCGACGCTTTATTGACTTCATGATCGCCCAGTTTAATCATGTTTCAACGTTTCTTTGCCTGAGCACAAATATCATCGTCGTTTCAGTGTACACCGCACGACATAGCCATAAGTACGCCCGGCGACAAAAAGTTCCGGACCACGGGATCTCAGAAAACGCTCAATTTCCGAGCGGCCTGCAGCCCTGCAGTGGTAGCCTGTAAAACTGTATACGACAATTTTGCTAGCATATTCTATTCGAGGCCAAAAATGCCAATACCAGGCTGCGGTATCACTTTGCCTAACCACAAGCAATGCTGGATAGCCTGGTATACCTGAACAGTGCTTCGCATAACATCGATTCCCGCCGTGCTTGGGAACTGCACAATTATTATTATTTTGTTTTATTCCGATAGCGACTATGCGGACACTCGAGGCGCGCTTGCGCCGCCGTCGTGATGTCACGGCATCCAACGCGGCGGGCCTCAGGTTGGTGATCTGCATGTAGTCAAAGTTAACTTGGAACCCTTCAAGACGGCGCGTGTCTCGACAATGCACTGTTTTTAGACATTAAACTGAATCAACGAAACAATGAAACAGCGCGCGTGTCGATGCCCCATAGTGATGCGTTTCAAAGGGCGCTCTCGGTGCACACGCAACTAAACTGACCTCTTGATAAAGCGGCGAAGAACGTGCGGACATAATGTTATGCCATCGTTAATCTGCGCATTAATCTATACGCAAGAGCTTCGCCATATTTTTTTATTTTGAATTTTCAGTACTTACTTCATCAGTTGTACATACGTACAGCTCCGAAGCGAAACACACGATTATAGTGCAACGCGTCATTACGAACATTTTTGCGAAAATCAATTTTCATGCCAAGTGGCTTTCAAGACTTTCGTGCGAATCATAGCACACAACAACGATGAAGTCACGATAAGCTTGGCAGCTTAGTTGTCCCTCAACGTTCTCAAACGCTTGCGCGCTCATAAATGAAATTCAGGTGTTTTACGTGCCAAAACCACGATCTAATTATGAGGGACCCAATAGCAGGGAAATCCGGATTACATTTGACTACCGGAGTTCTTTAACGTGCACCGAAGAAGTCTGAGTGTACGAGCGTTTTCGCATTTCTCCCACATCGACATGCGGACGCCGCGCAGGGGATTGAACCCACAACCTCGAGCTTAGCAGAGAAATGCAATAGCCACTAAGCTACCGCGACGGGTGATGCCCGCTTAATTGGTGTGTCTATTATTCGCTCACTATGAAAAAAATAAATATTTGCAGTAGCCAATGTCGCGCGAGTTTCAGTAACAATTAGAGAACACATTTCTTTCCTATTTTTGTTGCATACGCTGTGTGGCTGAAAGAAGACGTCACCGTATATCACTGTCACCGCTCACGCAACAACAGAATCCCCTTACAGAGTTTCGAATCTCTATTTTCTCTTTCTCTCTCTCTCTCTCGTTTAGCATATTTTGCGGACGCGTCGTGCTCAGGTATGGTGCGATAACGATGTGATGTTCAAAGAAAGCAGCGCTGTTTTTTTTTTTCTTTTCATTGTTTTTTTCCTCGCTCAAAAGAACGCGAAGGTTCTTCCCATTCTTTCATTACGAAGCTGAACACCTTGCTGTTTGCACGGTTTCTTTCTACGGATGATGCGGGGTAAAAAAAAGAGAAAGCATTATATACATATATTTCGCTAGTTTGCTTCAACCCGTAGCGCTGTGACGGCTGATGTAGCGCCATAAAACCCCATGACACAGTCGTGATGGTCTCTTGGCTTAGGCACCCTAAGCGCGTATTTCACGCTGCGTTTGTACAGAGGCGGCAGTTTCGAACGAAAATATTTCTTTGAACCGAGAAGGACGCCATATTCCTGCATGATTTGCGCGCGCACATATAAAATGCAAGCGCGCACAAATGTGAAACTTCCTTTGCGCCTCCTCCCCCCCCCTCCCCCCTCTTTCAGGTAATGTGTGGGCCATGAGTGAGATACATATATTGTGCCACATGAGCCAATTTAGAGCCAGCCGAATTCTCAATGTTCGGTCATTAATTTTTTTTCGTAAACCGTCTTTTCTTTTCTATTCTTTTCTCTGTCTCCCCGCCCACTCCGCCCCCCCCCCCTCTTTTTTTTTTTTCTTTTGCCTTTGCGAGAAGGGATGATTCGGAGCTCACGGCGTTGCACAAAGCCTTCGCAATGGTGAGAGAGAGAGAGAGAGATAGAGAATGGTCATAAGGGAAATGCAGGACGTTAACTATAGGCTGAGCCAATGCGTAGGAAGAGAGAAGTTCACACTTTGCACTGGCACACACACAATCAAGCGTTCATCGTTTAGTCAATCACAAGCGGTCATATAGACTTGCGCATTTCAAGAAAGGCAGCAGCGCTTTTGTGGCTTTGTACATCGCAGACGCACGAGGTCACGGTCCCGAGATGTTCTCTTCTTCTCTTATGTGAAAGACCTGTCATCTTAGTACCATAAAGCTCTCCGAAGGGCAAGCCTCTCATCTTCTACACCACATGTGTTGCAATTGTGCAATTGGCACTGTCCGCCATTCCAATTAGGCATGAAAGAGAAGGAGAGAGAGAGAAAACATGTGTCGAAATAAAGGGATATCGCAGGGTCTTTCCGCGAGCGCTGGGCGTGGGTGGAGTCCTCTGTCTGTAGGGCCCCATGAGCCGCGGCCGCCCGGCGCGCTCTCACGACCAGATCGAGCTCGTCCCGGGAGTTGACGCTGAATAGCGAGGCTTCCCACTCTTGTGGAGTGGGATTGTAGGGCTGACGCTCATGAGCTGGCACGCCCAAGTGGCGTGGTAGAGCATGGCCGGAGCATTGAAATCTGGGCATTGCTGCGGGTCGCAGTCGGCCCAGCCACGTTTCTTCCTTTCGAGTAAAACCGGGTGAAAGTTATAATCTCATATATGAGTCCATGGCATATAGTCGCCGGTTAGTGAGCTCTGGTACGTTCCATTTTTTAAGAGTAATAGTATGGGCAAGACCACTGAGGTGCTGCGCTGCATCCGTTATCGACAATGGTATCAAGGTACTTTGACATTCTACGTGTGCCTCACAGGTAGCTTTGTCAGCACTTTTATTGTCAGTAATGTTGCAGTGCCTAGGTAGCCACTGAAATGCTATGTCGTGGTCTCTGTCCAACGCTGGAAGGTAGTGTAACGGCATCTCTACCACCATTTGTTCGTGTCGGCCACGACGCAGAGCTGATAAGAGTGATTGCAGGGCTGCCTTTGAGTCACAGAATATAGCCCAGTGATTTGGTGACTGTTGATGCACATAAAGCACTGCGCTACGGAGGGTGACAACTTCTGACCCTGTCCATGTTGTGACGTGGCTGATCTTGAACGTCTTGCACATTGACGTCCACGGAATAACCACCACACCAGTATAGCTGGTTAGAGTCGAAGAGCCATCTGTGTAAACGTGAACTCGATTGGAGTGGGAAGCATGCAGTAGATGAAAAGCGCGACCGCGTTGTTTGCGTTCCGCGTCTGAATCGCATCTCGTCGTCTGCGCCTGCGTGCCTGCATAGTAGAGCACTGCACGGGCCGATTTTTTTCAGCCCGGCCCGGGCCCGTTTTTACGTTGGGCTGCCCGCCCGAGCCCGACCAAAAGTTTTATGGCGAGACCCGGGCCCGGCCCGGGCCCTGAAATAATCTGCGTTACCCGCCCGGCCCGGCCTGCCACCCGTTTACCTCAGGCCCAAGCCCGGCCCGAGCCCGGCTTGAAGCCGGCCCGAACCGGGCCCGAGACCGAAAAAGACATGCTTTTCAGAGTCGAGAAGCCCGAGGATAACTCGCTGCACGTTACATGCACACCACCAGAAAGTCCGAGCCTGGCCTTGGCCCGGGTCAAAAAGCACATGCCGAGCCTGGCCCGAGCCCGTGAAAAAACTGCCCTACCCGGCCCGGCCCGGGCTTTCGGGTAATAGGCACGTTTACTGCTCTCGGATAGCAAGTTCTTGCTTGGCTCAGTAGCCCCGTTTACATGAATGCGACAGTGTCGCATCGCATCGCATTCATGTAAACAGCGGTAATGCGCTAGGAACTAATGCGCCAGGCGAGGGTAGATTTACGGGCGCTAGTCGACTCTCGCGGAGCATGTAAACGCAGGATCATCGAGAGCGGAGGCGGGGGCGCCTAACACGGCCTTCGATGACAACCGTGAAGCAACTGAGAGGCGACGCTACTGAGAGGGGAGAACGATAACAATACCTTCGATGACAACCGCGAAGACGCTACCGAGAAGCAAGCGAGAGCCGAGGGGGGCCTCTAACGACTCCGTCGCTACATGTAAACGGCGTCGCATCGCCTTTCCCAAATGCGCTTGTAAATGCGATGCGCCACTGTCGCATTCATGTAAACGGGGCTAGTGGTAGAGTATAGGCCTCCCACGTAGCGGGCCTGGGTTCGATCCCGGCGGAGAGCGGGTACTTTTCTTCGCGTTCGATAGCGGCTACGGGGCGGCGGCGGCATCATCGCGACCTGAAACGGCTATTGGAAAGAGCCCATAACAGCTTACGCTGTAAAACGATATCCACTGTCAAATGTTAAACATGAATGAGAGCTCCGATACTTCTCGAGCTCAGCTGCAGTGCAAGGTTACCGATGGCAGACGACCGGCTTGGCCGTGCTCGCATCGCAGCCGACGGCGCCACTAATATCAGCGTATTTTCTTCTTTGTGTACAATTATGGCGAAAAGCGACAACAACAGTAAGAAAATATTGGGGCTTGTGAATGTCGGCGATTCATATCGAAGCGTCGTCCGCTTTAGCTTTGAAGTGAACCGGAGAAGGTCTATAGCGACGATATCGGCGCCATTGAACAATCAGCGGCGGTGAGGCTGCCGCAGAAATGTGTCCCGGTCTCATCCTCTCTACCGCAACAAAATCTCGCCGTTCGCGAGCAAAACCGCCGTCGAACGGCGGCACGCGAATGGCAAACGGCGTGCGGCGAGTTGCCGTGCCGGTAACGTGGACGGGTCCTAGCCGCGACTCAGCGCTTCTGGACTTGCCGCTGTTGCTGCCGTGCCGGCCCGCGCTCATGCGAAGCGTGCCGCTATGGGCCCTGTGTTGCGTGTACGTCTAGAAAGGCCAACACTGTCGCACTGTTCGCGCAGCTAATCAGACCGCTAAGCACGACTATGTTGGAACGTGACCGATTTGGCGCTTGCATTGCGGGCAGTAATTACCGATTCGCAAGTGCGCGCAAGCGAGCAACACGACTAGCAAGAGCAGCGAGCGTGCGTAGGTTCGTAGGTTCGTGATCGGGAGTCGTAGGTTCTTGATCTACCAATCGACATCGTCGCCTCCGTTGGCATCACCAGATGCACCCTGGTGACGTCATGACGACCTCTGGGGATGGCGGAAAGGCTCGGAGAGGAGCACGGCATTGTTTTTTTTTTTAATTATTTTGTGGCGCGCCCGCGGCAGCGCTGGAGCGTTTGGTATCGTTGATGGTGACGGCATTCTGAACTCGATGCGCGTGTTTACTTGCAATCTTTAAAAAATATCGCAGGTGGTTTAGGGGCCCTTTAAGCTCGTGTATGGTCCGTCGAGTGTACGCCACAACACCTCCGCCTGGCGATGACGTCACCACGCGTCGCCTAGCAACGCTTCGCCCCAGCTGCGCCGACCGCGCTGAGCCTCGCCACAGCTGCGTGAGCCGTGACGCCATAGCGCGTGCCGCATCGCTTCGCCTTAGCTTTGCCGAGCCATGACGTCACCGCGCCGTGCGGAGTGGTTGCCGTGGCTGCGCAGACACAGAGCTAAGCCTTGACATCACTGCGCCGACCCACGGGATATATAGCTCCGCGTCGCCTCAGCGGCGAGACCAAAGCCCCGCCGTCTCCGCGCCGAACACATCGCCGTGAAAATGGGGCGGCCGAAGAAGAGCGTCACTCCCGAAGAAAAGGAAGCGCGGCGCGAAAGACGCCGCTACGGTGGCTAACGCCGTGCCCCTACTCGAGAGCGAACGACGACTTCGGTCCGATCCCGACTATCGCGCTGCCGAAGCGACGGCGAAACGTCGGTGATTCGCTGAAGATCCGGAGTTACGAGCCCGCGAAACCGAGCAAAAATGTTTGAGCGTCCAAAAGCGACCAGATACTCTAATGACCGAGTGTTCGTTGCTCCTGGGGCTGTCAATGATTCCGGGGTGACCTTGCGCAGAACGTGGCCGAGTCTGGAAGCATAACCTCGCAACAACTTGGCCAAACCGAGATAAAGCTAGGTGGGGTCGCCAGCTTCGCTGTTTGCCCAGTCTTCGCACCACTAGTGTAAAGATGCCCCTATATATATATATATATATATATATATATATTACTGAGCGACAACTTCTGTTCAACCATCGAGACGGGAAACAGACCCAGCCATAAATGGCGTAGAACGTACAACGCTTAGATACGCAGGGACACTAGCAAAGCTATGGTAAATGTCCCATCTGCTGTTTACGAGAGAAAACATGACGTTACGGCGAAACACCTGCTCGCAACACAACCGGCTGTGGCACGGCGGCTATCACCGACGACGATAAAAACTCGGGGAGGAAGCAAATAATGTGTTTCGCTTGAAAAATAATTACGTGTCCGATAATGGGATCGAATTAGGCTAGGAATTCGGAGGGAAGTATTCTTAAGTGTCCACCTAGTGGACATGGCCCCTTCGACTGGTGCTGAAGTTCTGATTGGCTGGGCTGGGGTACACTTCAGAAGAAGACAGGAGCTTCCAGCCAATCAGCACTTCAGCAGCAGACAAAATGGACATGTCCACAAGGCGGACACTTACAGAATACCTCCCTAGGTGGTGTCTGTGATCAGTGGACACCATCAAAGGTTGGGAGTTTGACCAGACTGACGTCCGGTTGGTTACGTAGCACGTAGGAAAGGAAGTGAGGGATTGAAAAAAAAAGGAAGAAAAGGCAAAGGGAGTACACGGTAACAGTCGCAAGTTGCACATAAACGTATTAGCTGAAAGCACAACGCGGAACTGGCGCTCATAGGCAGTCACGAGGCACTTCCCATCCATAATGTTTAATGCAGTTTAGGCGTTTGGTTGCTCTCGTTTCTTTCTTTCTTTCTTTCTTTCTTTCTTTCTTTCTTTCTTTCTTTCTTTCTTTCTTTCTTTCTTTCTTTCTTTCTTTCTTTCTTTCTTTCTTTCCTTCTTTCTTTCTTTCCTTCTTTCTTTCTTTCCTTCTTTCTTTCTTTCTTTGCAATACGATTCAATATAAATTGAATCCACGTCTTCTATCTCTCTCTCGTTTTTAAATTTCGTATCAGAGCAATTTTTCGCGACATTTTGCGGCTGGTCACATCACATGGTCATATGTTCGCATCATGTGTTCTGAAAGTAAATCACTTAATAAAGACCGCCGGCGTCTGACTTGGACTGTGCCGTTTTGTACTTTTCATAATTATAAGAGCTAGTCTCTTGATCTTGAAAGGACAGGCTGCTCGAGGCAAATTCACAGCGCGTCCCCATAGCTGTATCGATGCTACTATATAAACAATGAGTTAGCGAGTTAGCGCTTTTTTTTTTATTGGCTGGCGGTACAATCGATATCGTGAAAAGTGACATATACGCTAAGAAAGGCGGCAAATGTTTGTCGCTCATACTCGGAGTCCGAGTGCCATCCGTCAGCCAGCCTATAGCCATAGAGCTTCATACTAAAATTACTAGGAGGAACTTGGCGCTGCGATTGTTCAGCTATCATGGAAATGATGTTTGGTAGATGGATTTGTCTGGCCTTCGTACGTTGGCTTCAGACGTACTTGCGCCTTTGTTTATACTTCGCTTTATAATCTGCTTTAATTGGCCTGAATCTCCAAGCAATCTCATTTCTATAAACGCAGAATGCAGTAAGACTCTGCGTTAAGGCATAATCTTCACGAATCGTTTCATTTATAGCGGAATATTTTTGTTCAGTGTGAAAATATTGCAAAAGCACAGAGTCGTTTGATGCCGTAAAGAGGAATTTTAGGCAATTCTATGCACTGTACACCATTCCAACACTGCCTGAACCGTCATGCTTGCTTCTCCCGTAGACAACGTATAGCTACAGAGTTTCCTCTCGTAATTTTTGTAAGGAAACTGCCGGCAACGGTTCCAATATGCACCTCCTGTTTCCGGTATTCCATAAACTCGAGACCGAGGCGGATATGCCACGCATCATCACGACGCCCCATCGTCGCGCGCTTACGCAAAACTTGAACCGATTGTGCGACGGAAAGGCGGATGTCAACGCGCCCGGGTACATGAGTGACAGGAAAGACAAAAAGATAACCCCGGGAAAACACCGACTGCCGCTTGCCGTGCCACTGTCTTCTTCCTTCTGTGACGTATATACGAGACGCGTGTGTGCGAACCCGCAAAAGCTGCGGCCTCGTGACGTCACAGGTATAGGGCGTCACTAGCGTCAGCGCGGAGAAACCGTGCGGCGGCGCGGAGCTTCACACGCAGCCGCACGGACACGCGACTGCGGCGCCGTGCATAGCGGCTCCGACCTGCAGGCCGAGCAGCTGGCCAAAGCCGCGGGAGCGACACACACAACAGTCGACGGCTGCGCGACCGGAACGGATGCCAGGATATGCGTGCATTGTGAAGTGCCGCGTGTACGTACGACGACAGTCCCACTGCGTGACGGACGCGCTCTATCCTCTTGAGAGAAAGCGCGCTATAGCTTGGACACGTTCAAGACTCGCGGCTTTCTCATCTGTGTACTGACCGGTCTATAGGCATTTGGTTTGGCGCAACCAACGCTTTCTTTTGTGTGTGGAGTCCTGTGCGAAGATGCTGCTTGACAGCTTGCGAAGAAGTGCGCTCCCAGGAGCCTCTGTGTGTTGTTGTTGTGGCAACTAAGAGTTCCTGGAGGCATCGTGCCTGGTGGCAGTTCTAAGGAGTCTCTCGCGTCTTTCTTCTCTCGTTTCGGTGCGACTCTGGCTCGGTGGACACGTGGCGACGGGACTTCCTGTTCATCATACAAAGAGGCGCGAAAGCGGTGAAGCGACTGGTCCAGACCGGAAAGACTGACACCGCCGGGCCAACCCCGGCACGTCTCCAGGAGAATCGTTATACAGAAGGAGTCATCGAGGAAATATGTTTCATTCACTGCGGATTCGCGTCCAGGTCGAATTAAAGTTCTCAGTGATGTGCTACTCCGAGGCTGCCTGAACTCTTGTCCGGCATAATCGGTTGTGCGATCAACTGGATCAACAGCGCGCTAGTGGGAGAGTGCGGTGCGAACCGGGCCCCTTATCTTCCGACTCGGCCTTCCGAAGCGCGATCCGTACTTAACGTCGGATGGGGACGTCGCTGGACGTCGCGGCGGCCGAGGACGAAGAGGAAATTGCTTCCGAAGGAGAGGTCGCGGGACGCAAGCGGAAGGGACGCGTACGGTTTCGCAGGCTCTTGGAATGCGCAGTACGTATGCACCACGCTCGGGACTTCGAGCTTTCTACACGATCCTCAGTTAACCCTATACCTCGTGCTACGGTGTAAGCAGTAAGACTGTAGGGCAAGAAAGGATGGATGGATGGATGGATGGATGGATGGATGGATGGATGGATGGATGGATGGATGGATGGATGGATGGATGGATGGATGGATGGATGGATGGATGGATGGATGGATGGATAGATAGATAGATAGATAGATAGATAGATAGATAGATAGATAGATAGATAGATAGATAGATAGATAGATAGATAGATAGATAGATAGATAGATAGATAGATAAAAAGGGGGTATTAGCAGGGATGTCACCGTGTTTGCTACCCTGCACTGGGTGAAGGGGTAGGGGGCTTATAGAAACGTCAGGAAGGAAACACGACAGTGAGTGGACGCGCCCGCAGATACATATGAGAGTGTTCACAACGCATTTAGAAGGGGTCGCACACTCCTGTTGTTTTCAGATACCGCACCGTCGCTCTAACGCCCGCAAACAAGACATTTCTTTTTCCGCGAACGGTTCGTCAGCGAACAGTTATAAAACAAATAATAATAATAATAATAATAATAATAATAATAATAATAATAATAATAATAATAATAATAATAATAATAATAATAATAATAATAATAATAATAATAATAAAAGGAGCACAAGGTTGTGTACTCATCAACATAGCAGGTTGGCTACTAAGAATGAATGTTATTTGACACTTACGAATAAGTGAATGCCCGACAGCCGTGCGCTTCAAGAAAATTGTGTTCCCTGTGAGAAACACCGTTTTCTTTTTCGTTTTTGTTTTCTTAGGAGTCATAGAAAGAAACATACAAGGTAGTGTATTACATCACATAATCACTGTTTCGTTCGAAAAGAGGTGTTTTGCCAATGCCGTAATTATAGCATTTTGCGCTCTCGTGACCTTATTTAATGAAATCTAGGCTTTTTGCAAAGACCAGTCTGCTCGGGGATGATTGTGAAATAGTTGCTGCTAATGACGTTTCGGCTACGACACGAGAGTCTTGTTCACCTTATTTTCTTTTTTCTTTTAACATTCCCAAGTATTTTTTTTTTTTTGGGGGGGGGGGGTCAAGTGTCCGTGTTTTTACACACCGTTTTCACAACCTTAGCACTTAAATAGAGCTCGAAGCCGTCTGGCCTTGATTGTTTTCGGTGAGCTTGTTTCGCTTGGGACCAATACAACAGCACAGTTCTTTCAACCGAGCCAGGCGGAGATATATGATAAGGTGGCGAGTTCGACGCAACTTCTTTGCTTCAGGTATTGTTGTTGCGACAGATAACGTCATGCGGAGGCAGTGTTTAGTATGTTTTACTAGGCACCGCGATTGATCAGCAGCACGTGCAACTCCTTGCTCTGCTGGAGGATGGAGAGAAACGTTTCACAATATAAATGCAGTGCCTTGCCAAAGACGATGATATAATGTTCTGATATAATGCTCTAATGCAGTACAAGCGCACACGCGGCAAACACACACAGGCACACACACACGCGCGCGCACACAAACACTAGCGCGCACACAAACACACACAAACGCAAGCACACAAAGCCGCGTTGAAAACTAACATTGTTTATTTTGAGCTTAACTCGTACCATTTATTTCGTAGGCGGAGCCTGTGTGTGCAATGTTCAAGGTAGACAGTGAAACGAGAACTAAAGAAAATTGTTACAACCATTATTTGTTCCTTCAGGCAGAGTTAATACACTTTCGCAGAATGCTTAACGGCGAAAAAAGAAATGTTAAATTGCGGAGATTACGTAACTGCTACGAACCTGTGTACTTGCGTACTAAAAGAAGAAAGATGGCACGAAGTGGTGGAGCAGGTGAAACCGCGGTAAGGCGGTTTCACCATCACGACATCCGCTTGCGTCCCGACACCATCACGACATCTGTAACAAAGGCACATGTGCATTTGTGCAACAAAGAAGGTAGCCCTAGGAGCGTTAGCCCGCGCCACTTGCGGCGATGGGGGTGAATGCAGTTCACCAACTGAACCACAGGTGCCAGAAGTAGACTTCTAGCGATTCGAAAAATCCGAATGCTTCCGTTTGAAGAACCATTATGATGTGGTACATGTTTGTCACATGAGTTCAGAATACACGGACCGCCGCGCACAATGGTTGGAGCATTCGCAGGCTAGCGCGGTAGTGACCCACGGCCACCACATGTCGCTTCTTCTTTTCTTCGTATTATTCTTTTTTACATTTTGAGCACGAATGTAGATACTGTATACATTTTGTGTTACATGTATGGAAGCGGAAGAACCGAAACGAGATACGCTAGCTTCGGTTCCTACACACTGCTTGTTGAAGTCATCGCTTTACATTGCAAATTCAAGTTATTCGTGATGGCAGTTAGAGCGTACAATTTCTGGGGAGTTAATAAGGAAGTAATGCGACTATACTGCCATGTGTTGATGTTCATTACTAGTTATATACCGGCGAGGTCTAGGATTTCTTTCAATTTGAAGAGACAAAGAATAAAATTAGTCAAGAAGAAACAGGCCAACCTAGACGCAGTAAGGCTAGTGCTCGCAAACAAATATGCAGCTTTAGAACAGGACGATGAAGACAACATAGAGGTAATGAATGAAACCGTGACTAGGCTGATCTCAGAAGCAGCAATTGAAGTGGGAGGTCAGGCACCAAGGCAACCAGTAGGTAAGCTCTGCCAAGTAACAAATGACCTAATAAAGGAACGGCAAAACGCGAAAGTGTCAAACTGGAGAGATCAGATAGAATTCTCTGAACTGTGGAAACTGATAAACAAGAAGAAAGTAAGGGATATTCGAAATTATAACGTGGAAAAAAATTGAGGAAGCAGTAAAATATGGACGCAGCATGAAATCAGTGAGAATCAAACTTGGCATAAGACAAGGCAAAATGTATGCACTGCAAGATAAGCAGGGTAATATCATCAGCAATTTCGATGACATAGTAAAAGAGAGCGGAAGAACTCTATACTGACCTGTACAGTTCCTAGAGCAGCCAAGCTACTTTGTTTCGACGTAGTGATGAACAGGATACAGAGGCTCCTTCTATAACTATCGATGAAGTTAGAAGAGCCTTGAAAGACATGACCAGAGGAAAAGCTGCTGGAGAAGATGGAATAACAGTCGATCTAATCAAACATGGAGGAGATATCATGCTTGAAAAGCTTGCGGCCACGACTATATGCAATGCCTCATGACTTTAAGTGTACTAGAAAGCTGGAAGAACGCCAACATTATATTCATCCATAAGAAGGGCGACGTTAAATAATTGACGAATTATAGACCCATTAGCTTGCTTTCAGTATTGTATGAAATATTCACCCAGATAATTTCCAATAGAAATCAGGGCAATACTTGACTTCAGCCAACCAAGAGAACAGGCTGGTTTCAGGAAGGGATATTCTACGATGCATCAGATCCATGTCATAAATCAGGTAATCGAGAAATCTGCGGAGTACAATCAACCTCTCTACATGGCTTTCATAGATTATGAAAAGGCATTTGATTCAGTAGAGATACCAGCAGTCATAGAGGCATTGCGTAATCCAGGAGTGCAGGTGGCATATGTGAATATCTTGGCAAATTTCTACACATTACACAGCAACCTTGGTTCTCCACAAGAAACGTAGAAAGATACCTATCAAGAAAGGGGTCAGGCACGAAGACACAATCTCTCCAATGCTATTCACTGCATGCTTAGAAGAAGTATTCAAGCTCTTAGACTGGGAAGGCTTAGGAGTGAGGATCGACGGCGAATATCTCAACAACCTTCGGTTTGCAGATGACATTGTCCTATTGAGCAACAATGGAGACGGATTACAACAAATGATTGAGGACCCTAATCGAAAAAGTGTAAGAATTGGGTTGAAGATGAATATGCAGGAGACAAAGATAATGTTCAATAGCCTGGCAAGGGAACAAGAATTCAGGATCGCCAGTCAGCCTCTAGAGTTTGTAAAGGAGTACGTTATCTAGGTCAGTTACTCACAGGGGACCCTGATCATGAGAAAGAAATTTACAGCAGAATAAAATTGGGTTGGAGTGCATACGGCAGGCATTGCCAAATCCTGACTGGGAGCTTACCACTGTCGTTGAAAAGAAAAGTACAATCATTGCATTCTACCGGTGCTAACATATGGGGCAGAAACTTGGAGGTTAACAAAGAATCTCGAGAACAAGTTAAGGACCGCACAAAGAGCGATGGACCGAAACATGTTAGGCCTAATGTTAAGAGACAGGAAGAGAGCGGTGTGGATCGGAGAACAAACGGGGATAGCCGATATTCCAGTTGACATTAAGCGGGAAAATGGAGCTGGGCAGGCCATGTAATGCGTAGGATGGATAACCGGTGGACCATTAGAGTTACAGAATGGATACCAAGAGAAGGGAAGCGCAGTCGAGGACGGCAGAAAACTAGGTGGGGCGATGAAGTTAGGAAATTTGCAGGCGCAAGTTGGAATCAGCTAGCGCAAGAGAGGGGCAATTGGAGATCACAGGGAGAGGCCTTCATCCTGCAGTGGACATAAATATAGGCTGATGATGATAATGATGATGATGATGATATACTGGCGACAGCGTGGGCATGATGACAGCGGTGCGTTCGAAAGTCCCTGCATACGTGGGCGACTCTCTATAAATGACGTCCGCCAGAGCTGGCCTCTCCACAATAAGTGTCCTTGTGAGGAGAAGTCCACTGCGCCCTTCGTTTTCTGTAGCTTGCATACTTGCAAGTACTCGCGTTTCTTGCGTTTCTATGCAAGCGACGAAGGCGTCACCTTGGCAGCCGTAAGAGTGGCTTCAAACAAGTTAATTAGAAATAAATAAGGAAGCATGCTCCTCTGCTTGGATTGATCCCATGTCAGTTCATTTTTAGGAGCAATGACTAACCGATTACACCATCACGACATCTGTTTTCAACACGCATTTAAATAATCTGATGCGGTGACGCGCAGTATACGGTTGCGCGTTCCGCGCATATGCAGAAGGCTGACGATGATTGCAGCGTCAAGTAGGGGGCAGCCGTGTATGACGAATGGAGCGCGGTGGCACATGCGAAAAAGCGCGCGCACGGCGAAAGCACGGGCTGCTGCCATCCGTAGCACTTATGCTGCAGGTTACGACAACAGACTTCGCAATTTACCCCGCGGCAATTTGGTGGTAAAAGCGCTTTTAGTCGTTGGACTTGAGAGATTTCGTAAACTTCCAGCACAGTGTGCTATTATGACCAGAACAGCGCTTGGCCAGAAAAATGATGCTACAGCATGTCACCTTTACGAGGGCAGCGCCGCAAGAAAAAAAAAAAAGAAAGAAAGAAGCAAAAACTAACTTTCCCTTTAGGGGCACAATCCGGCGGTCCTGGGTTTAGGCCCAAGTGCGACTTAGCTTGGGAGAACACTGGAAATCACTGATGTCAAGTTTAGTCGTGGTGGAACAAGGAAACGCGCGGTTATATCAACAGACCCAGAAACGACTGGGCGATCGAGTGGGAGGTGCTGGGCACGTGTTGTGTTCTTGGGCTTCCAGTGCAGTGCAAGCTTCGGACCAGTTCAATGCAGTGCAATGCAGTGCAATGCAAACTACGGCCGCGCTCCCTGATATGTACCATTGAGCTCGCTTGCGCTTGCTTGCGTTTTTTTTTTCTTTTTTCTTTTGCACTCGTTTGCGCTTGCCCAGACCAAGACGAGCTCCCTTGTCGAGACATTGCTTCCAGACTAAGTCTTCCTTTCTACTGTTGACCACTTCAAGTATCCGCCTTCCTTTGAAACTCTTGGTCTTGCGTTTGCATTGCGCTTGCTTGCACGAGGGCCCAGTCGCGCGCTCTAAAATCCTCCCGCGTGTAGCTAATCTCTATAGGGTTTCAAGCTCGAAGACGAACCGTCGCGCTAAGGGTCTGAAAGCTGAGTGAACTGAGACGCCTATTACTGCGGACTTTGGAGTGGAAACATTGGGAATCTTCGATTTGTCGGCCCGGATCGCCCAGGATTATCCGAGAGTATAGGCCAACGCACGTTGGCTCAAAGCAGTGCCTCGAGTATTCCTGGGGAATCCGGGATCACAAATCAAGAGAGAGAGAGAGAGAGAGAAAGAGAGAGAGAAGTGATAAGAGAAAGACATGATGTTAACAAGGCTGAGCCTGGTTAAGTTTTAAGACTTAATTGTCTACACTGGCGCGAAACCATGACCTCGAGCTTCTAGGTTCTTAGTTATGATGGAGTCTTGCGTTGTACCGGCACCGATTCTCTCTCCCTCGCGAACCCACCCCTCTCCATAAACAAGACGTACTTCGTGCTGATTTGCTATACTTAATTTTTCACATAATCTTAGAACGGTTCGAGGGGCATTTGCCCCCACGGATTGCTGAAAGAAAGCGATTTTAAATGTCAGTGTAACGCAGGCGCTCAAAAATGCAATTTTCGGATCGTAATACCTCCGACCAGCCAAACCTAACGCTTACACTTCAAACATAGGCATGTTGTTACTGATGAATGACATAGATTGCGGCGCACAGCTGCCTCGTTAAGAAAGATCGTTATGAATTAAAATATAAGGCACGTGCGGCAGCAACTGTAAAAAAAAGAAAAAAAGAAAGGCATTAGCGAGGAAGGAGTATAGCAAGAAACGGGACGTCACTAGACGCAGTCAAGTTCCACGCTGACGGCTTTGGAAGCACCCCATGGCCAATCGCGAAAGCCCTCATTACGGTGACCAGGTCGGCGACCGATCAAGGGTCACGGATATAGTTCGGGATTCGGCCGCCCACTGACTGACTGTGCCTTTGCACTCTTTCACAACGCTTCGGGTGTTTTCGTTTCGTTGTACGAAACCGCAGGGACAGCCAACGTGACTACGTGTGGCTCAGTGGTTAATGAAGACATAAAATGAACGAAAACTGAAGGAGAGAGAGAGAGAAAAACGAAATGACGCATCGTTTTTTTTTTTTTTCTCGTCACACAGCTGCAGCATACGCGACGCGAGAACACCTTTTCGTGCCCGTGTGGTTCCTCCACCGTGCTCGTCGCGAACCGTTCGCTCTTGATGGGCCTTTGTGGAGACGCGCGCTTTCGCTGCTCTTTGCGGGAAGCAGCTGACACGCGGGAATTTCGCGGTAACTGCCGGATGCGAACAGCCGGCGCGCACGCGCGCACTCTGTCACGAAATTTGTCTTTCGCCCTCCGCACACTATACTCTTTTTGACAGCTTCTTCTGGGACTTTTAGCTCTCGTTGTTGTTTATTCCTTCTTGGGGAAGAAATGCGAGGTATTCGGCAGAGGCGGCATGAGCCAGCGGATTGAAGGGATGTGTTTGGCGCGCAATCGGTAGAGAGCGAATAATGCGCGTATGATGATCATTGCACGCCGATACACGCGGTGTATGATTATGCCAGGCGCCCTTCAGTTCCACGTACGTACGCTCCGGAGCCCCCAAGTGTTACGCTCGCGTAAATGTCTGACGTTCTCATACTCTTTCATCATATATATATATATATATATATATATATATATATATATATATATATATGCATCCGACCTCACCGCATATTATTCCCCCCAAGGCTTTTGTGTGGAATGAGCGACCTATACACGAGAACGTCATTTTCATTTTGTTGGTTTATTATTGTTTTTATATTTCGTATGCGGTGTGAGTAAAACTGCAGCTGCCGATGTGTGACGTCAGCGGTATGTGTTGATTCAGATGCCGATGTGTCGTTCAATGGGCACTCCCGCTCTTGCTAGGACAGCGTCAGTTAGCACGCAGCTATATCCCCAACCTGACGTCGACCATGACGCCTGATCCGTCGTCGACACGTGGCTCGACATGAAGGCGTTCTGTGATAATCTTGAAACTTGATGCAAGCAGCGCAGAATGAAGCCGAAAAAAAAAAGTGGTAGGCGACCCTAATCGTTGACTTAGGTGTCTCTTAGTGGCAATCGCACCTCGGCGTTGGTGATCTGTACATTGGTGTGCGGTAATCAGTGATCTCTAATTAATTGTGATTATTCCAGACACTTCAGTAACTCAACTTGTAACTAAACTTATGCTCTGATATCATATCTATAATGAAACCCATTAATTTTCTACTGTACTGTTTTTTTTTCTAAATTTTTATTCTGAATTTCGTCCCCGGTCGTCTCAGGAGGTGAACCGGAAGTGCTGCGCAAGAAACAAGAGTGTCACTCAATGCTCGTGCCACCAAAAAAAGCTATGGCTAAGAGCCAACTACGATTTCTTTATTTAAATGTATGTAAAACGCAGAAACGCTCGCCCGAGACAACCGCTGAACTGGATTGAATGTAGTTTGTTGCATTTGAGAGATAAAGTTATATTCTAGCAACTGTAGGAGCAGAATTTCGATTAACGACATCGAACCTTTTACGTAAATTTCTGAAAATTGGAAAGTTTCAAGAAAAAATTTTAATCACCATCTTTACAAACTCGTAACTCTGCAGCAAATATAGATATCGCAGTTGTGTAAACTGCACATGTTAGGGCATGTAAAGTTAAAAAAAAAAAGAAATTGTATATGAGTTTACAGCCTACGTAAAACTGTTACAATGCTCACTAGGGTTTCGCAAAATTGCTACTCGCAAATGAGTGGTATATATATTTGATAGCGTTGTATAATACGTCAGTTTTGTTCGCTTTAGATGTACTAATAAGGTGCAATTTACAGACTTGTGATGCCGTTATTTATTACTGAGTTGAACGGCTGAAAACTTGGTATTTTGTTTTTCTCAGTCCTAATAAAAAATAAAATGTTTAAATAAATAAAATAAAAGGTCTGCTTCCTACAGGGACTATTTAAGTGCAACAAACGTAATCAAATTAGGTGCCGAAAATGCCGAGGATGAAATACGATTTCTCCCTTCCCATGTATTTAGACATAGGAGCTTCCGAGCTAAAGCTTCCTCTTAACACGTGGCGGCTCCGAAACGCCTTAGTCGTGGCTCCCAGCTCTTGCGGAACTGCGTGCAATAAGAGGAATATTTAAAAAAAAAGAGCGAGCGAAATAAAAACCACCCTCAATGGTGACTTTAGGGTATGCATAAAAGAGCTCGTGTACCGTGTTCACGTTAAAGAACCCCAGCTGTGGAAATTAACCCGGAGTCCCCCATTATTGCGTATCTCGTAACCTATACTGTCATATAACCTGTACTGTGCAGGTGTAACCCCCACAAATTTTATTTTGACGATGACAGAGAAAGAAAACAACAGGGCAAGCGCTAACTTACAACCAACATTATCTTCTTTTTTTCAGATTCACGTTATATATAGTCACAAAAGAAGCAAGAAAAACGAGTTACAACAGTCACAGGTAATTGTACAAAGCAGAACGAAAAAAAAATATTTTTTTCCTTTTAATATTTCGAGATAAGGCCTAGAGAAGACATAGAAAAATAAAGAGAAAAAAAAGCGATAACTTATAGAAATTAATGTACCACCGCATCGCACAGGAAGTCCAGTAAGGCTCCGTAATGACCGTCATCTTGAATCCACGTGCTGAAGTAAGCATGCCGGTCACTGCGGAGGCCAGACCGCCTGAGCAATTACACCTTTGTCTCTGTGATATGGTTTCCACGTGTATGACTTCAAAAAATGTATCTCCTTTGTCGATAAGCAAAGTCAGGGTACACCCTCACGCATAATGTATCACGTAGCGCACCATTTCAGCGGCTTTCTATTATGTCTCTTGTGAGCGTATACCTCCGGTCCAGCCAACAAAAAGAAAGAACCCTACCGCAACATGTTGATGCTGCCGTGTCTCACCGAAGCAGCTGCAATTGTTCAATTGTTTGCATACGTGTCCTTGTCATCAAACGTCATGATCATATAACATCTTCATCGTCGTCATGTTTCGTGTTCACTGCGCGAGGACAAAGGCCTACGAGTCTTTATTTATTCTATAGGCATGCACTATACACCAGTTGGCTGAAGAGATGGGAGGAATAAAGCCACTGTATCGTGGCTTGACAAAAGCTCCCGTCTTCCAAAAGTACACCAAAAGTGGCATACAGACAGATAACGCGCAGACTCGATTTTTAGTCTGACCGCACGGCCACCATCGGCCTAGGTGAAATTCGGTCAGAGGTCACAAAACTTTTTGGAAGAAGCACTGCGCAGGGTTCGGTTCTCTGACCCACCCTGTTCAACGTGGCCATGGCAAAGCTACCACCGCTCCTCGACAAACTTCCGAACGTGCAGCACGCCCTGTACGCCGATGATGTGACAATCTGGGTGAGCACAGGGTCCGACGGCGCTGTTCAAGATGCACTACAGGAAGCTGTAAATATAGTACAGGTGTATGCAACAGCCGGAGGACTCACCTGCGCAGCTGAGAAGTCGGAGCTCCTGCTTGTATTCAAAAAACGCAATAAGGCCGACGTACCACCAATCATCACATTGCATCTCAATGGCAACCTTATTCGGAGGGTTGACAGACTCCGTGTGCTAGGCCTTCACATACAATACAACGGGAAGGCCACACATACCCTACACATACTGCGCCAACAAATCACCCAAGTAACAAACATGATAAAGCGCATTACGAACCGCCTACAAGGACTCATAGAAAAAGATGTACTCCGAATCGTGCAAGCCCTCATAGTTAGCAGATCAACCTACCACCTCCCCTACCATAACCTGACTCAGACTGAGACGAACCAGATGAGCACCTTCCTCCGTACGGCAATAAAGCTGCGCTGGAACTACCCCAACATGCGCCCACGCAGCTCCTACTACGACTCGTGGTACACAACACCATCCGAGAACTAGTGGAAGGCCACCTTAACAGCCAGTTACAACGCCTCCAACGAACAAGGCGGGTGTCTCATTCTATCCCTTCTAGGATACCAAACACCAAGAAAGCCACAACATGAAGACTGCAGACTTCTCGCGCTTAGGATTCGAAACAAAATTCACGTGACCCCAATTCCCGAAATATGCACCCTGGCCGTCATAAAGGCCGGAGACAGGCAAGAGCACAAGCCCTGGCTCGAATCTTTGGCGAGGACACATCGGACACACCGGTGCTTTACACCGACGTGGCCCGGTACTACAAAGATGTGCTGTGTGTCTAGTCGTAATAGATAGCACAAACGCTCTGAGAGCTTCGGCCACGCTCAACACTGTGGACAGTGGCACGGCGGAAGCGGCTGCTCTCGCCCTAGCCATCGTACACGCTTCAACCATACCGGCACCGGATGGACCCATCACAGTTGTCACTGATTCCCAAACCGCGTGCAGGACTTTGGCACAAGCGATGGTGACACCCTACACACACCGCATCCTTACATCATTACACCCCACAGCGTTAGGCAGGGTGCGTATCGTCTGGACACCTGGACACGCCTCTCTCCATGGTAAGGAACGCGCTAATGCGGTAGCCGGAGAGCTCGCGTAACCGGGCTCCATTGGAAGAGCTGTCCAACCCAGATGACGCACCGACAGAACCACTGAATTACACTGAAACTCTACAACATTACAGCGATAGCAGGAGACACTTACCCCCACCACACCAGTCTCTTAACCGAGAAGATGCCGTCGCGTGACCGACAGCTTCACCCTAATTCATTCCCTTGTCTCTTTCACCTTCACCTCTTCTACCCCACACAATATTGCAACCAACAGTTACGACAGCCGTTTCTATAAAAACTAATTTATTCTGGGCGAACCTGTGCCCGTAAACTAAAGGGTGTACACTCAACAAAAGCGTCCCTCGAGCTTCGCTTCTTCGAACCTCGTTTTTCTCTTCGTCGCCTCCTGCCACGTGCCAGTCGTACGATTCTCGCGCACGAGCCGCCGGTCTGTCAGCATCGGCCCAGCGTTGCCTTGCGGTGCTTTGCTTGACGCTTGCGGTGTGGCGACAACACGACAGTTAGGTTGTGGCGGTCGTTTTTTTTTTTTTTCTTTTTTTTTTTGTTCTCGCAATGCTGGCGGCAATATTCCTCATACTGCCCCTACTGTGGAGCTAATCCCACAGTATATCATTGCACCTGGGGATGCTCAAACCCTCCTGGCTACTCCCCTATTCTTTCACCTTCCTCCTGGGCGAGTGCGCTGACCAGCTTACACCCACAAGAGCAGCGACGGCTGATCCAGCGGGCACGCGGGGTGGCGCAAGTCAATAGTGCCCTGAACTAAGGGCTTCACCCTACGAGGAAGTCGCCCCACCTCATGAACAATAAATGTTTTCTCTCGCTCTCTCTCTCTCTCTCCACGTATATGTCGCAAACCGTGCTTTCAGCTAAAACGACAATAACGACAGACTGAAATCTAAAAATAACCATGAAATCAAACATTAACTTTTGGTACTGCAGAAAGGCGCCACGAAAATATTTTCTTGTGGTTTTAGGAAGAGTTTTAAAAATATGCAAATTCAAAGCACATCTTTGGAATCTATGCGAAGCAAAGCTTTCGTGAAGCGTTTAATCAAACGTTATAAATTCCTAGCTGTGTTCCATTCCTAGCTGTGTCATCGGCGTAATTGAAACTTGCGCGCGCGTACACGTGCTCTCGCGCGTCCAACTCGTATATTGTCTTGTATTTCGTAATTTTTTGTATTTATTGTAAACGTACTACCCGCGATTCTATGTGCCATAGTATGGAAATCATCATCATCATCAATACGCCGCGATCATCTCAACGAGCTAGTTTGCGTTGGCACGACAGAAGTACACGTGTGCTTCGGTTTTCTACTATGTATCTCTACATTGCGTCCAGAAAACAACTGTATCAAGATCTGATATCCATTATTTTCCCACCACTGTCGTTGAAAAGAAAAGTGTACAATCATTGCATTCTACCGGTGCTAACATATGGGGCAGAAACTTGGAGGTTAACAAAGAAGCTCGAGAACAAGTTAAGGACCGCACAAAGAGCGATGGAACGAAAAATCTTAGGAGTAACGTTAAGAGACAGGAAGAGAGCGGTGTGGATCAGAGAACAAACTGGGATAGCCGAAATTCTAGTTGACATTAAGCGGAAGAAATGGAGCTGGGCAGGCCATGTAATGCGTAGGATGGTTAACCGGTGGACCATTAGGGTTACAGAATGGATACCAAGAGAAGGGAAGCGCAGTCGAGGATGGCAGAAAACCAGGTGGGATGATGAAGCTAGGAAATTTGCAGGCGCAAGTTGGAATACGCTAGCGCAAGACAGGGGTAATTGGAGATCGCAGGGAGAGGCCTTCGTCCTGCAGTGGACATAAATATAGGCTGCTGCTGCTGCTGCTGATGATGATGATTTTCCCACCTCCGCTTTTTACCGGTCTGCGTTTTCCAGTCTGCCAGGACATGACGCACTTCAGCGAGTCCGCAAGATGCCTTTATTCCCATGTACGAAACATTTTTATTTAAATTAGACAGAGAAACGTTAGCTGTGAAAACTTGCTTGCACGAAAAAGGCATTTTTAACAGCGAAGCTGTTCTAGCCAACCGTAAAAAGTGGCGCCTGCTGCCGCAAAACCTCGCCGAGCTATGACGTCACTGCGTTGCCTAGCAATCACCTCGCGGTGCGGCGTGTGCCTCGCCTCCTCTCCGTGACGTGCACATGTTGCCTTGACATGGGACATTAAGGAGAGGGAAGGAGAGCATGCGCGCGGCGCGCGCAATGCTCGGGAGAGGGAAAGAGAAAATGAGAGCGAGATAGAGAGAGAAAGAAATTGTAGCAGCACCAAGGAGGCAACGCGCAGAGCTGCTGCCGATGCCGCCCGAGTTGCCTAGCCGTTTGGCGCTGAGCCGTGCTCCCTCAAGGGCTGCAGAAGATAGCGCCAACCCCTTCCTTTCCAAATGAACCACTTAGTAGCCGCGCATACGCCGAAACAGTAGCGATGACGTCCTCTCGCGTTGCCTAGTAACCGCCGGCGCAGGTGCGCGCTCGCTTCACCCGACACAGACACGGCTCCAGTCTGCCCGCCTGCGTTTGTGGCATGCCAGGAATGCTGTCGCTCGTAGGCGCCCACGCGTCCAGCGCTGGTCACGCGAAATGTCGCGAAAGGGAAGGTACCTCCGAAAATGATTGCTCGAGAATACCTTCCCTACATGCGTAGCTAAGTTAAACCAAATCGAGACCTAGCAGCAACCAAGTTAATACCTAGCAGTATCAGTCAGTAGGACTTGAGGATTGACACTTTCGCTGTGCCTAAGCTTTGCACGACCGAGTGCAACCTTGCCCGCTTTTTTGCATCCGCTGTGAATTGTCGCTTTTGCGATGTACCACAGGCTATAGTAGAGCATCGCTTCATAAGTTAAAAAGATGCAATATTCTTTACTTGACTGCAATATACTTGACTGCACCCCACGGAGAAGACGTGTCATTTGATGTTTTTCCTGATTGGAATAGCTTAGAAAAGACACGCATGTTGGACCGAAACGCTGAACCTGTTGTTTCGTCGATATTTCCGTACGCTCAAATGACTGGTCACTTGAAGCACATGTATGACTTAACAGAGTTTCAACCGGGCTGGTACCACCTCTTGATAAGTTGCTTGTCGTTGCCACTTATTAAAGTGCGCAGCTACTTGTAGTATTTCGTGTGGTGCGTGGTGTGGCTCAACGTGATTTATAGGTCCTTTCTAGGCCATGAACACTCGATGTGTTGGCTAGTGCTTGCACGTTTCTCGCGTATAGCACGTTTCTCGCATATATATGATTCAATAAATACCATTTAAAAAAAAGAAAAAGAAATGTGGCCTAATGGTTAGAGCATCGGGCTAATGCGCTGAGATTCAAGGTTCCGTGCCAGCAACAGGCATGAAAATCATTTTTTTTTAAAGTATGGGCTATTGGACAAGACAGCAACAGCAGAATCCACACCCACAGCAGCTTCCACGGTCGGGAAAGTTCGCAAAGAAGGCTATATGTTTGTTTTATTTTTTATTATACATACATACAGGCAGAGGGAGGTCCCAGAGTCATCCAGAGGAAGGTCCCAGAACTTTGCTTTAATAGAATAATCGGTGTAAAGTATCAATACTTAAGGTGGAAGGAAGAGCATATTTCAATGCTCGCATCCCATAATTAGTGCGCGGCCGTGGGGAATATCAGAATTCATGGTGTCGAGTTGTGTAGCGTGGATTTCCCTGTAAATTAGCTGTTTCGGATAAAGAAACGCAACTCCACGCCTATTGTGCGACTTATACAGGCAGAGAATACGCACAGGGTAAATGACAGTTACTTTGATAAAGCGTAGATTTCAGTGTGAAGGTACGGAGGCAGTGTTAAAGAAGGTACATTGGCAATAGCTCTTAACGCGCCTTCTTGCAATGTTATCAATTTGTTAACATTTGTGTATGTGGCTGTTTCCGAGACCAAGTGGCAGTATATTATGTGCGATTCCGATGATACCACAATAAACCAGTCACCTAGCCTACTAAGGCAGCTTGTTTTGATATCTTAAAATACTTAAGTCCGAGATAGTTCCAGCGATTTCCGATCATATATACTCCTATCTGATGATTCTGTCAGATGATTCTATCTTACGCCTGTATTTTTCGTTTTCTGATCTCACACCACTCCACCGGATCACCTGTCATGCTCGACTGCGTGTCTCTTCCCTCGGCTTCCGTGGCATGCATTCTGTTACTACAACAAATCACCGCCGTTTATCTGCCCTTACGCATTACGTGACCTGTAATTTAACCTATAGCAATGGTACTGCTCCGGTGTAACGGAATCGCCTGCTGCATCCATTGTTTGCGGGTGGTGTTGACCAAAGTGTATCACCGCATGACATTTGGTGACATCGTTCCAAGGGATCAGAAAAGAAATATTGCCCGCACAATCGTAATATACCTCCATTTGTTTGATCATTTTCTTCGGGAATCAATCGATTTCTGAGCAGTCAAAGGAGCGAGTAGGCCCCCACACTGCTTAAAACTGCGCCAATCCTCCAAGTGCAATTCCACTGACTAAGCGCACCCCTGCCTACTGCAACCTCGCAATATATATATATATATATATATATATATATATATATATATATATATATATATATATATATATATTCCTTCTCCAAGATATTTCCTTCGTATATGCCATTGTTTAAGAAGGCAGCGCGTGTCGGAAGGCCCGATATTGTAAAAAAAAAGGAAACCTGCAATGTTTCGAAATGTCCTGTTTTGCATTTCTTAGCTCATTGTTAAGCGCAACATGTGTCGGTCCAAGTTCGGCGCAGCGGGCAGCTTTAGTTTGCGCAAGCTGTTTACATTTGAACCGAAAAATGAAGCTCTGCTGTGACCACACCGTGGTTGTGACAGGAGAAATGAATTATCGCTCATGCGTGGGGCGCCGAGGAGGGCGGTTTATATTGCTTACGTCCTACGTATATGGCTCTTCCTGCCGAATCACAGCAGGTGACGGGTAACAATGTGCGTCCTTATCAAACTTTGGCGCCAGGAATATATGAACACGTATACTATAACGCCGCGCTCCACTGGCGACCACAATAGCGTATCGTGTAACGAAAGCGAAAAACGGCCATATTGGAGAGAGGGAGGTCACTGCCTCCGTCAGCAGGAGCGTGCGCAAGTTGCGGGGGATCGGGATAGTGGGGGAGGGTGGAATCGGCCGTCGAAAGAATTCACTCCTCTATCTACGTGTATACGCATTGCGTGTGTTTACCGCGTTGAACATTGAACAGCTGCGCGCCCGGCGAACACTTGGAAACGACGACAAGCGTTGGCCTTTGCAAAGCGGGTCGCTGCACATCGAACGCAAGCAGATCGAAACGGCCTCCAAGGCGCTCCATTACGAAAACATTCGGGCTTTTCCTGGGCAGTCCATAGAAAGTCTATAGACCACACTGCTTCCCTGCAGTTCACTGACAGTCTACATAACGCGGTATATCCTCCTGAGACCCGAACGCAATTTCACGCTATCTCAGTGATTTTGAAACACACCTCAAGCTTGCTTTCGGCCGTTTGGAACGACACAGAGGCATAGATCAGTTTAGTGTCAAATTTCTCGAAAGCGAACGTCAAGAATATGTGTAAACCACTTCTTTACGGTCACACATGCACCGTAGTTGTACCCAGAATGAATATTTTGCGTATCACTTCCGAGTGAAGGAGTATATGAGTATGACCGATACAGGTATGACTGAAACCCTGTCAAAGATAATAATCTTCGTAGATAAAACCCCATAAGCATAATTTCCAGTTACGCCACGTGATCGCATGAAATCATAGTATATAAAGACTTTATTGTAAAGATTTTTATTTTATTTTTTCAGGATATGGTTTAACGCTACAAAACAACACGTAAGCTATAAAATACGTGGTAGGACGGTGCTGCGAATTAATTTTGACCAACTAGGGTTCATTGAAGTGCACTTTGATCCTGTTTCCCTCTAGCTCATAAGCAACAACAAATAAACATGATCTAAGTGTATACCTGACTGTTTCATCCTCCCCGTCAGTATGCGGCCGCGGCGATCTACGAACTATGGACAGTTTATAGGAATTGGTTTACGGTAAAGCTGTTAATGGGAGTTGCGCAGCCATTTTTATGCAGCGGTGAAGACGGTATCAAATGTCAATCAAAGAGCAGCCAGTAACGCAACCTGCGTCACTGTGGCGAATTCTCGCTTTGAAAAGCAGTTATCAATGATCATAAAATAAAACAAAAGATTGGGAGACGCTTAAGCTTCGCCTTTAACCTCTTCTATAGCCTGTTGATGCGATTTCGCGACATGCCGAATATCAGCTGATAAGCACAAACGAGACGCTTAACGAGAGAAATCCTGATTTTGACGTCAGGCGTTGTTAACCAGAAAAAAAAAATGCTTCAACGTTTCGCCATCTCTGACTCCAAAACAACAACAACAACAACAACAACAACAACAACAACAACAACAACAACAACAACAACAACAACAACAACAACAACAACAACAACAACAACAACAACAACAACAACAACAACAACAACGCTTTGCGGGTGTCGCTTCAAACGAGGGTGAAGACACCAAGAAATTCTTGCGACTGCATCCATTCAGGTGCATAAGTTGGAAGTCGCCATTTCTGCAATACCCATATTTCTACTGACTGCAATAACATGCCATACAGGTACCTTCCAAGCATGAGCTTCTGCAGTGTGGAAACACTCGCATATAAATGCATTTTTTGTGTGTGCTATATATGCCTGTTTCAGCTGTCTTTAAACGAGTCTACGAGCTTAACCCAAAGTAGCAAACCATGTGAGAGTAATTTTGAATGTTCTTTCCTGGCATCTCTAACTGCAATAAAAATATTTTCGTTTGGGCAATAAAATTCAGGCTACACGAGGTTAAGAGTAGAACGCGATAGCATTCAGCGATCCCTGACTACTCCTCACGCTTCCCGGCAACTGCAGCTTATGTAGCCGTAATGCTTACGCTATGATTGGTAGAAAGTACGGCGCGCGCGCCGCTCTGTGATTAGTAGAAGCGCGGCATGCGCAGCGCTGGGATTGCTAGTGAGTTTTCGCTCACGCTCAACGCCGTTGGCGCCGTGCTCACTGCATGACGGAGCCCTTGAATCTATCGCTTTAAAACTAACTTGCGTATAGGCTTGCTCCAGGCCTCAATACTCCAAGTAGCTGCCTCCAGGCGGCCTCCAGGTAGCTGCCTACCGTTGCCTACGGCGAACCTTCTGTATGGTTCTGGTTAGGCGCGTGTGATTCTATTGTCCTTTGATCGTGGACAGATTATTGCGGCCACGAATTGAAGTGGCTATAGACTAGAAATAGCAAAAAAGTGTTTCTTCTTTATTCTGTCGCGCTGGCGATGTCACAATTTTTTTTTCTTTTGTTTACAAACGTGAAGCTTCTCTACACCTCACTCGAATCGACAAATACTTCATTGCTCTGCTGCAGCTCAGCTGCCTTTCGAGCGAAAACATAGGGTGACGTTTCCGGAGGCTGAGCAGAGAGGATGGCAGCATGCGTAGAGTCGAGCAACCGGTCGACCACATACTGGCGAGCAGATAGGAGAGAGCCAGGTGATGCCGCAGTCCTCGAGAAGCTTCACCTTTGCAGAGCCACCGCTTCGGTTGGTGGTTGTCGGCGTGATCGCATGCGCATGAAGCGATCGTCATAGGCAGAAGGGAGCTGGCTGAAAGCAGCCACTAAATCCGCACTCCATTCGGCCCAGGAAGTGTACGCAGAGCCGTCATATCTGTGGCACGCCTTGGCGGCATCACGAAGCCGGCTTTCGGCGAGCGACATCGTCACGCCTTCCGGCCAGGCGTGTCTACGGGCCAATGAATGCATTGCGCGTACCGACAACGTTGGATCGTGCTCGCAACCACGAAACTCTGGAACTTCCAGGGGCGATGGTGAACGAGGTGGGCAGACAATAGAACAGCTGGCCCAGGAACGGGTGATGTCTGTCCTTCATTTATTACAATATATATATATATATATATATATATATATATATATTTATTTATTTATTTATTATTTATTTATTTATTATTTATTTACGCAGTCCACGTTTATCAGACACAAATGTTCAGAGGCGTCGACATTATGAAAACAGCGCAGACGACATGAGCATAGCACGAATCACAGCGCACACACGCGGAACACACTCACACACGTGTGAACGGCTGTTTATTTCTGAGGAACCGAAATGCGTAGAACACGGCACACGCTGCAGGTGCGGCAAGACAAACGATAATCGGAAGTCAGAACGCACAACGCTGTACATGCAAAGGCGTCGGTTAAAAAGACGCAGCGCGCATTTCCTTTGTCTCGAATAAACTAGCTGCTGTCGCTTGCGTCGTCCGCATTCGTTCTCTCTGTTGTGTGGGCGCTGTTTCTTTAATGCGACACTTACGAGGAAACACTGAGTCAGCCGTAGACTGATAAGTTATTCTTTCAAAACACTATCCTCGTAAGTTTCGCAGTAGCAGGTTGAATATCGCGAGAGAAAATGAAAGGACAAAGTTCCATTTCTTGAACTTTTTTTTTCGCCGGAACCCCAGCATTTCTTTTTCTATTTTGTTTTTTCGTATATGGGTCGTAGGAGATTCCGTCAAAATCTATGACGTGATGGTCGCGGGTTCGATTTACCGCCGTGACGGTCGCATTCTTCGACGAAGTCGAATGTAAAAAAACAAAAAAAAAGGGAAAAAAAAAACTCGTGTATTTAGACTTAAGTGCACGTTAAGGAATCCCAGGAGGTCAAAAATTAATCCGGAGCCCTCTGCTATGGAGTCTGTCGTGCCCCAGGGTTGCTTTGGAACGGTGAACGCTATTTATTCAATCAATCCACCCTTAACTGAACTCTACATGTACGTATAAAATGCTGCACCCGTTTGTTATGCCGCTGAACATTCTTTAGAATAAAAAACTAACAACTCAATTATCAGATTTATTTTGGACGGGCTGTGTATTTAACTATATTTCCGCGGGCCGGTCGGTCACAGCAACAAGAGCTCCTGTGTTCCCCAACTCCGGTTCGATAAGTTATTTAAAACTATCCTCGCTATGCTTGGCTTTGCTATCTGATGGCTGTGGATGCACAGTGTTTGGCGAGGCTTCGCGCTACGTAGACCATCATTTACGTGTCAAATTTAGACGTAGTGTTCAACTTCCCAAAACTGCACTGTGGGTTATGTAGGACGCTGAAGTTGAGGTCTCCGGTCCGGATTAATTCTTGACCCCCCCCCCATGCATGGCCGGCGTCGCAGCGCGAACCCGCCGCCGTTATATAATTGAAAGCGCACCGCAGTAGACGTGGCCCAGTCGATAAGGTTCTTGCCCGGAGCGGTGATAAGCAAAAAAGAAAAAAAAAACAGGAAAGAAAAGGTAAAAAAATATTGTCGAGGCCGTGCGCACAGCATCTCCGCATTGGAATCTCAACGCTAAAAGGGAAGCGTGCTGGAGAGCAGATAGCATCAATTTCTCGTTCCCTGGCCTTTCGATACAACGTACGGTGAAAGAATTTGCTTTGCGAGGCAAATGACACGGCTCCCGTATGACGGTTTAGCGGCGGTCGTCGTCCTCGGCAGGTGTGCCACGTGATACGGCGTTAATGCTTTGCGACGTCTGGGAGAACTGCTAAATTAACATACATACATACATACATACATACATACATACATACATACATACATACATACATACATACATACATACATACATACATACATACATACATACATACATACATACATACATACATACATACATACATACATACATACATACATACATACATACATACATACATACATACATACATACATACATACATACATACATACATACATATCCTACACTTCGGGTGCAAGTCGCTGGGGTATTTTAGAAAAAAATCGCCGTTATACGTATGACTAAGTAACATATGTACGTTTTCGTCTTTTTTCGCTCATGAAGTAGGCGTCCTTTGAGTTGCCTGTCGAAATCGAGAGCATATTTTCGATGATTAGGCAAGCCACTTGCAGATATTGCGCATGTTAGCGAGAAAACTATAGAAGGACCTGGATAAGGGCTTCCTTATCTCTATATATGAAAGGCTGCCTTAATGCAGCTTTATCTCCTGCCTTCCTGATCACACCTTTCATAGGTGCCTTGTTGTGAGAAATAAACTCAAAGCAAAATCTCCACCGTCGCCAATTGTCAGCGACAAAAAAAAAAAGGGGGGGGGGGGAAAAGAAAAGCTGCCGCGGTCCGAAGAGAACTCTCTGTAAGCCGGCTTAGGTGTAGAGGAGCCTATGCGATTGTTGGTGCAGCGTATAACTGTAAGGCGTGTGCTCGAGCATTTCGTTTGACACCTGCATGCATGACAACTACATTCGTCTGATTATGTGCAAGAACTTACACGCCATTAGAAAATGTATAATGCGCACCGCATTCCGTGGTATATTGGACTTCCGCTCTCGTTTGCGCGTGGTGTACACGGTACGAGAACATTTCTTCGCGTTTTACCGTGGACCATATAGAAATGGGTTTGAGGTTCACCTCATGCACTCCATAACAACAGATTCATATATATATACGGAATAGATGACAGCGGTCATCGGACGGACACTGTAGCACAATCTCCCTGCGACTCGTTTAGCGACCGCGAAGACTCTCTATATTGTGCGGTGGCGAAGTCTTGCGGTGGCATCCCTGTAAGGCCTGCTAGCGGTCCTGTCCTGAGAGTTAAGCTGGAAAGAGTGCGGGTCCTCATAACGTTTCAAGGCGAGCGAATTGCCGGTGCCCCGGGAATGCCTCGATTAAAATAGTCAAAAGGGGGGCGAATAGTTGTGTCAAGGTGAGTGTGTTTGAACAACAACAACACGACGACGACGACGACGACAATAACAACCTAAGAGTTCAGTGCCCTCTTGACAAGTAAGTGGCCACGCAGAAGTCTTCTATAACGGCCCCGCCATTGCCTACACGGTTTTGTCTGAGAGCTGCTCTGAGCCAGACGCCATGATCATCCCGCCGCATCGATGACCACCGGTCGACCCTAGTCTGACGTTTTGCGTCGTAAACGACGCCTGCCGCAGCGCAGAAATAAATTAAGAGCGTCATCTTCGAGCCCTTTCGTCTCCCTTGAAATGCAGCATCCTTCTAAACTTTGTTCGGCCGCACTGAGACACGAGTAAAGGCTGTCTCCTTGTTGACAGCTGTTGACAGATAGAGAGTGAGAGAGAGAGAGCGACGACGAAGCGTAGGAAGGAAAGGGAAGAAGGTCAGTCAAGTTACCACGTGTATTCGTGCTTGCATATTCGTTATCAAACTCTTTGCAGCTTGATAACAAGCGCGTGTTAGAACGAAGTAATATGCTGCTGATAAAATTGGAAAGATCATATCTATCTATCTATCTATCTATCTATCTATCTATCTATCTATCTATATATCTATCTATCTATCTATATATATATATATATATATATATATATATATATATAGAGAGAGAGAGAGAGAGAGAAATGTTGTGGAAAAGGATGAATTCTCAGTTTAGGTAAACGGGAAAAAAATCATTTTGTTACTTGAAAGGAAATGTTCCACAGCGACGCGCCCAAACGTACAGAGGGAGGGAGGGAAGAGAGCGAGAGAGATGTTGTTTCTTAATGTCACCCAGACATATACCGTTTTTTCTGCTTCTTAAATTGTCTCGACCCATAATGATTCTGCTAATGTGCTTCAATCCATGGCGTGATCTCCGATCCCCTCGAAGCTGTAATGTTGCAGGAGCAGGACGCGGGTTAACTGTGCGGGAAAAGCTTGTAAGCCAGCGAAAAAAAAAATCTCTTGCTACAAAGATTAAGATTCGTCATTCTAAACACAGCAAAAATTGCAGCCATGCCGATTATGACCAGATTTTCTTTTTGTTCTGGTAAATAAAATAAAAAACTTTATTTATTTATTTATTTATTTATTTATTTATTTATTTATTTATTTATTTATTTATTTATTTATTTATTTATTTATTTATTTATTTATTGACCAGAGGTACAGTCTCGCAAAACAAACTGCAGGAAAACAAAAACTAGAAGGTCTTAAAGAGACACTAGACACAGATTCATGTTGAGCTCTATTAGTAAATTACGCTTTTATAATACAAAAAGAAATATAAAGATTATTATGAAAAAACGCGAACTCAAGAAGGCGGGTCGCGACGCCGCATTCAAGTTCCCGCAGTAGGTCGCTGTGACGTCACGGATTTTGACGTCATCTGCTACAGTGCTGAAGTCTAGTTAATTTTTTATCGATCAAGATGAACTACATTGTATACCCAAAGAAGCCACAGACTGAAGTCGGCAAGTTTTGGGAGCTCTTACTGCACCACTACGAACTAATACATCAAAATCAGTTATTTTACTTTAACGACCCGGTGCTGTGGCATCGGCTCGCAATTTCAGAAACGAAAGTTGAGCCTTCACTTTATATATCTTCTTGCCTCAAGATTAAAGAACATAGGGTCCAGAAAAAATACATTGCCAGTCTAAACCTATTTAGTGTTTCTCTTTAACGTCTATTTAAGCTTTGCACGGAAGTGAGAAAGCAATGACGATAATGAATGTTGATGTGTTGACGAAGAAAGGAGAAACCTCTGATGCATTCACGTATATCTGGATACGAAATTGATCTTACTGAGAATAATTAAAAGCTCGAAAGTGGCTTTCCTCCGTCCGTCTATCCTCGTGTCACGGCGACAACAATAGCCGTCGTAATTATAGTCATCCTGTGGTCGTCTTCAGGACGCAACAAGAGCTACTGTAAAGTTGACGAGTATGACATTGCGTGCATCACAAAAAGGGCCAGCTGTGGGAGGCAGCTGCTGTCCAAGTAAAATGAGTTCAGAGCCGCCGTAATCGCCAAAGTCTGCTGATCTCTCTTTGTTTTTCCCTCGCCCTGGCAGACGTACGGCCGGTAAATCTAAATGAAAGTGTTTTCCCCAACCCCTCTTAAACGCTGCGAATGCCGTAAAAACATTGTAAAAATTAAAGAGAGAACGTATAACCTATCTTCGTTTGCTCTAACGTGTTACAATATACGTTACGGCTGACTTCACCGAATTGAGGGCGTTATCGTGCAAGTGACTAACACGTGTTCCTACGTTCTGTCTCTGTGTTCGCCAGAGCGCCGTCCCGAAGTCTGAAACATTCTCGAGCGAAGATTCCACATGCACTGCCGCACTATATTTCGAAACGAAGCACAAACGGTGCCGTGCACAGCACCCCTGTTCGGTGTCACGAGCAAAACAAATCATCCACTCCATTTGATCAGCGATCGCATAAGTACTCTATAGACTGCCGTATATAGTTGTAACAGTTGGATAGGATTGTTGTAAACTCGGGAGATAAAAACAAGAAATAGAAAGGCCGCGACACACGACATGTGTGTGGCGCCGCAAAATGTGCGCGCAGCTGCACAAGTGGACTGGACGCCCGCGAAAGAAAAAAAGAAAAAAAAAAACGGCGAGAAAAAGCGGTAAGTGGGCGTTGAAATGTTTAAAAGGGCCTCGCTATGGCCGCTGTTCTTTTTCTCTGCGGAAGCAGCGCGTTTTCGCGAGTGTCTGTATGACGTGCGCGCGCTGAGCTGAGGCCTGTTGTACGGGTCGTCGTCTTTCGAGCATTGTGTGGCAGCTAGAAAGGTCGAGCCGAAAGCACCGAAAGCACCGAAAGCTGTTTCAACTCATTGAGGAAGTATACTATAGTGTCCACGCTTCCACCGGCAGCTTCGTCGCGTCGATCGAGCGTCGCGCACAAATGAATTCACTTTGTATATGGGCAGACGGCTCGCTGCAACAGCTTGTTTAGGTCGATACGGGCAAAGCTGATCTCGCGGCGGTGTTGCCCTTATACGTATATTTGAATAATGTTGTGCGGACTCCTTCACACCCGTGACCATCCTATACTGTATATAGTTACTGTATACTGCGCGTACCCGCCGTGGTTGCTCAGTGGCTATGGTTTTGGGCTGCTGAGCACGAGGTCGCGGGATCGAATCCCGGCCACGGCGGCCGCATATCGATGGGGGCGAAATGCGAAAACACCCGTGTACTTAGATTTAGGTGCACGTTTAAGAACCCCAGGTGGTCCAAATTTCCGGAGTCCCCCACTACGGCGTGCCTCATAATCAGACCGTGGTTTTGGCACGTAAAACCCCATAATTTAATTTCATACTGTGAGTTTGGTGATGGGAGCCCGTAGCGGGAGACTCTTTGTGCGCTTGTGTTCGTGAGTGCATCGCGTTTTTTTTTAATTCTTTCTTGTTCTATTTTATGTTTTCTAACGAATCTGGGATTCTACCTTCCCATGCTTCTATACATCTAAATAAATTAAAAAATATATATACCAAGTTAAGCTCGTCAAACGCGCACGTGTGTTCGCACGTAGAACCAGCCTGACCATGATCATCATAACAGTAATCATAATCATCAACCACCTGAAACGGCAAAATAAATCATAACCGTTGGAAAGATTGGCGTACCCTCCAAACAAAATAAAAACATACGAAAAAAGAGCTACTCTGAGCATTCCCCTTCTAGCGATTCTGTAACATGTATCGTGGTCAGCAATATGGAAGTTCACAGACGCTGACGCACAGTTGACGTTGAAGGGCACTTTGTTCAAAGTGAGTCACCGCTCACTTGCGATTCGACCGCAATGAGTGGCAGAAACCTTCAAGAAACGAGCTTCGAGTTTTGCAACGTCAGCACTACGACCAGCAGCAATCAATGATCGGGGCTGTTTAGAAATACGGAATATCGTCGTTGTTCATTGCTAATCCGACTTTAAACTTATAAAATACGAAGCCGCTGATTCCTTTTTTTCTTGTTCGTGCAGTTTTTTTCCCCCGCATGGCTTTATATGCAATGCTGAAACTAAAGCATTTGGTTGCTAATGGTTGCCTGTGGTTCTCTTGCTGTGTCCTGCGTCGCGCTGCTTAAAGCGGCGGCTTATATGAACCTCTCTTTGGCGGCTACAAATAAGCGGTAGTAACTGGCCGTTCGTGTTTCTCATCGTGTTAAATTTAGCCACGAAAATTATTGGTGAAAAACATAAACTTGCAAGAAATTGTACTGGAAATATCATGGCGGCGAAACAATGTTCGCATCTGCTTACAAACAACGGCGTTCATATAACCGTAAAAAATATTTCTACACAACGCCGTTTAAAAGAGAACCATACAATTACGATCGCTATATCTTCGGTTAGGGTGAAACAGTAGAAAGCTGGAGATAATACGACAACGGTGGTCACCAAACCGGAGACCAAAGCTTGTCGAGGTAGTCTTTGATTAGGCACCAAGTGGTGCAGCTTGGTGATGCAGCTTGGTACAGCACCACTGGCTACTGTACTATAAGCAACGCCAACCCTATTAGGCTCAGTTCATCTTCTCTATTTAATCTTAGCTCGGAACTTTGCGCCGCCGAAGCCCACTTGAGCCGTTAGTGCGTCTCGCTGGGCTGCTGACATTTCCCACGTTTTACTAACTAAACTCCTCGCGTCTTCCGCTCCCGTCACTTTGGCCTTTTCGCGGAGAGTGAACTTCTCGCCAAAACAGCGAAGTTCACTTTCCCACGTAACTTCTCACCAGCTAATAACGTCATGGGTCATTATTTAAACGATAAAGGTAGTGCAGCGTGCTGCGCCAGCGCATGGTATTTGCGCATAAAGACAGCGCAATGATGACGTTAACATTTAACGCCTTACAAGACACGAACTATAACGGACGAATCTGCTCCTCTAAAGAAATAGCTGTGGCGCCGTTACGCTGGCATACCACCTTTGCAGGGAAGCTCGCTTGCGGGGAAGCTCTAGCTCGCGTCCTCTCGGACCCCGCATAAACGAAATTCGAAGGGAACGGGACAAAATGATTTCATCGATTCGATTCGGTGTAAACAAACGGCGCGACAATATTAAAGGGACGCTAAAGAAGAATATTGGGTGAAGCTGTAGCAGTAAAGTATACGCTTATCGAAATGTTCACTCTGACAGCCAGATGAGGCTTGATAAGCCGGACAACAGAGACCTAGGAACGAAAGACAGCAAACGATGTCGCGCTGTAGTTCCCGCACCAGAGTGCCCTGTTGTCATGGATTTTGATAGCGTCTACTATATAGAGTCTTGTTAAATGCGCATCCCAGGTGAAGAGAACTTCGTCCTTAGTTTTATCGAGTAATCCCTCCACCAAATAAATAAATAAAAAAGAGTGATTGATACACCTCGATTTCCCCTCCTCCTTAAAAAAAGGAAAACAAAATAAGAAATTATGAACCACCTCCCCCCTTCCCCTTCTTTTATTCTCATTCATGCTAAAACATAAGCATTGTACCATTATCGGGCAACGAGCCACTGCAAAAAGTATTGCTAAATGGCCGATAGGTGCTCACAGGCACACATACAAAAAGGACAGACCAGGCCAGCGTCTACTCGCGCCTACATTGCATCCAGTAAATAGCAATGCTCCACAAACTAAGCCCGAAAAAAATTCTTCCACTGAAGAAGTAGCCTAGCAGATATATACATGTGGCGGTCGCCGGCGAGAATGAGAGCCTACTTATCTTCGTTTCACATTCCTTCAAATAGGAAAATTGAAGTCTGGAGCCGCTTTTAAAGCTTCCTCGTGAAAATGAAGAGTTTTACATCGCAAATACATTTTAGCCTGCGTAACGCACAGCGCTGCGTTAGGAGCATGCAATCCGTCAGAACAACGCAATGAAAAAGAAACAGCCACAGCACGTTTAGTACACAAGCGCGCTAACCCGTACGTATGTGGAGTCATTTAGATGGCAAAAATATACGCTGCAAGCGAACCAAATCAGTCCGCAAGTTTACGCCGACACCGAAATGTTAATACATTTGTTGGATAAATTTTGCTTTGCGAGCGCATGCCATGACAACTCAAACGGGCGCAAGTGGCTTTTACGTCAGAACGAGAGCTGTGCATCGTAAAGTGTATAGTTTGCGTACGACGCAAGCGGCAGTGCCAAGCGCTCAGCGCGAATGCGAACACAAACCCCCCATATATAGGCTATCGCGTAGTCGCACTCAATATTGTGCACGGAGGCTTCATTCGCAAGATGCGCTTCAACTCCGCCCAAGTATAAAACTTACTTAATTTCATAATCCGACACTTCCAGTGTTTACTTGAAGACGCTGGAGCGGAAAAAGGTTTACGAAGCAACTCACAGCCCGCAATAATCATCGTTACTGGAGCGCAGTTCACGACAGCTCCATGGAGGTCGAGGAGCGGCGCTGCTCATTCGAGTGGGGTAACCGGTCAATATGCATGGGGCCAATGTTCTTCTTTTAACGTATGACACATGAATACCTATTACGCATTTCAGCGAACAAACTGCATCTCTATATGGATTTCGTGCACGTTTAGATGTATACTCCTCGCTTTTGTTTGCGGCGCTGTTTCGTGGCTGGCTGCCTTCTAGCCTGCAGTGGTATACGAGACCGAGTGTTTACTGAAGCACTTCTCGGCTTCGCGAGAGAGTCGTGTAGCGTCTATTATTATAACATTCGTCCGCTTCTTTCTTTTCAACTCTAACCAGCACGCAACGTACAAATGCGCACGCGGCATGCGTCGCCGAATTCTTCAGCCGGCGAGTGCGCTTTTTAAAGCCGCCCAGGACCCGTCCTTGCTGCGCGCTTTAGCGCGCAGTCCGTTGGAAGCGTTTACACACGCACCCACACGCTGTAGCATTTCGAAACCGGACGCTGTTTGGCGAGCCCGGCGCAAATATGCGCGAACATTACACGGGCCGAGCCCCCGGCCGAGATTTTAAGTGTTTTTTTTTTTTTTTTTTTTTTGAGAGCATTGTACTTCAGCGCACGCTAACTTCTTATATGTCGGAGGAGATGACTGTGGTTAGTTGCTTCGGCCAACTTAGCGCGTGCGAATGGTAGCCGTTATGGGTGGGCGACTTCTGCTTCTTGTCTTTGGGCGCAGGCTCGTTTATCGCCCAGTGATGCCTCTATCGCTTAACGCTTAAAACTTCGACTGCACTTGGAGTGCATGACATGTCTCCTTAATTGAAAGCTCACGAACTGCTTCACCGTATAGCGTCAACGTCTCCCGGCGTTGATCGGTTTCTTTAACGGAAACCTCAGAATGTGCCACGAGACCTGTGGAATCGAGGTTAAAAAAAGAAAATTCCGGTGTTTACGTGTCAAACCAACGATCTGATTAGGAGGCACGGCGTAGTGGGGGGTCTCTGAATTAATTTAGACCACCCGGGGTTAATCTTTACCGCCCGCCCAGTGCATGTATACACGAGTGCTTTTGCGTTGCGCCCCCATCGGAATGCAGCCGCCGTGGCCGGGATTCGATCCCGCGACCTCGTGCTTAGCAGCCCAACACCGTAGCCACTAAACAGCCACGGTGGGTCCCGACGATTTTGAATGCTGCAAAATGGGGACATCGTTAACACAAATGCGCTGGCCTCCTATCACTCGTGTCTGGGAACAATTAAAATCACTGTAAACGCTCCATAGTAAACTACGCATTTCTTAGTAACCAAAAGCTCCGTGAGTCGACCTACGGACTTCAATGAATACAGATAAAGACGTGGATGTCTGATACGTCTAGTTCGTATTGTTTTTCTTTTTAAATCATTTGGCACATATGTCTCCACCTTATCAACCAGTTTGCTACTATATACACTGCAAACCCACTTTATTTCATTTCATTTCATTTATTTCTGAAAGTGCCCAAGAAAAGCTCTATACGCCTTAGTATTGGTGCACTTGTGTTACACAAAGAACAGAAAATAAAAACAACAAACAAAACAGAAAATCTGAAAGTACAGTGGTAAATGCAACCTCATGAAGGTGTGCATTCGCACATTTTATGGCGGTAAGCGGCGCTCTTTATACCACGAGTAGCGACAAATGCCGCGCGGCATTGGCTTGGCTGTAATTGCTATTTCCTGTTAGTCGGAAAGGTATAATTGATACTATATTAGAACTTGCGGGACTGTTATAAGCTTAGCTTCAGCACAATCCATCGTGTAGGAAACACGTGGCGCCACATGGCATACGCATTGTCAGCTCCTGTAACGTTTACCCCGACTGAATAAACTTGGGATTTCACATTACATTTAGGCCTCGTATAAGCGCTATTTAAGGTAAATTACCTCGATTTAGAGCAGCAGAGTGCCAAGTGCCCGTTATATATAAAAATGTGAAAATGGGCGCCTTTCTAACGGTTAGCACGTTAAAAGCACATACGACTGGCCGTTGCCAACTGCACACAACCAACCGCTCATGCGCCCCATCTGCTTTCACTGTGCGCAAGTATAGTAGTAGTAGGGGTTTATTGTGGGAAAATGACGCTTATTTCTGCTGTCCAATAGGGAGGAATAGGGATACTCGTATAAACCCTTGCGAAACACACAATCATTCCCCAAAAAACATAGCGTAGGAGAAGTATGATCTGTGTGCTTCGGCGGAAGGGGTGTGCGGCAGTTATGTATTAGAATATTCGTGGCTACAATTGTCGTGCACGAGCTCCATTTCGCACGTGGTTTCCGTTGCACGAGGCGGCGTCCCGTTTCGCACTTGCCCTTTCAACGGCTCACCCGGCCCGCCGTGCAAGCCGGTGTTATTCTGGGTTTCTCCCTGGAGGCACGCAGAGCAGTCGAGGACCTTCAAGGCCAGTACTGGCCGCTGTGTGTTTACGCGCGGGCGCGCGTATGTTTGCGTTCTGCCCTTCCGGTCGCTGCGCCAAAAAAAAAAAAAAAAGGCAACAAAAGAAAGTTTTCGGTTTCCTCTGTGGTACACCGAGTGTCTCTGTCGTTTTGTTATGTGTGCTTCATTCGCAGCTCATTCCATCGCACGGCGCCGACTCGTATTGTAGCAGGAACAACCTGTTGCAAGGGCGTGGCATTTTTGAGGACGAAGAACAAGCCGAGCCGTATGCCATTCATTAACTGGATTTTCCGAGTTCGCGAAACGTATACCACCAGCTTTGATCAGCCAGCTGACAGCAACTTGTTTCGGCGGCGCCACAGTAATAATAACAATCACTCAATCAATCAATCAGGTTTATTTGAAGTGATATTAGGAACAACCCTAACGTCTAAATACTTGCGCATGTCTACATTAAAAAAAAACACTGCAAGGGAACATCGTTAAAAATTATTGAATAAAAAGAAAAATTGTAATAGGAGAGTACCTACAACAAAGCGCAGAGTAAATGCAAATGCAAATGAGAAAAGAGGAGAGGTGCGCTTGAACAATGCAAGAAAGTATAACACAAAAATTTGGTTGATCCCTCTTATATAGGAATCGGTATAGAACACGAAAGTGAAACGTGTCTTCACAGAAGTAGTGTAATGTTTATTGCACATTGATATATAATGTCTATTGGTGTTTTGTGGCTAAAGCGCCCTTAGGCGTTGATGCACCCACGCTGACGCCTGGTGGCACGTCTCCTCCATCACGACTACCAACGTCGATGACCATGAGCAACCGTCGTGCATATGGAAGCTGCACTACGCTGCACACGCTAGCACAACGCGAAAGACGAAGCACGTAACTGACACACTAATACAACGCGCAAGACAAAGCACGTAACTGAATCGTCACCGAGTCAAATCAGCGCGTACAGCGCGTCGTAATTGCAGCCTCCGCGATCAACTTCAGAAACATTTTCAGAGCTAATTGCGGAGGCCACGCTCCGCTGTGCTGAGTACGGTGAACGCCACCTGGTACGGTGAACGTACGGCGAAGTACGGTGAACGCCACCTGGTAGTGCTTCTTGATGCCAGCGTCTCTTCGAATGCTGGCATCGAGGCGTCGTAGTGCTGAGACCACCGAAGCGTTCACTGTCGGTGCGCGTTAGTGTCATAATGCAGTACTTCTCTTTTCTGCTCGTAGGCGGCGGCACCGCCCCGAGCAAGAGCGCGGGTACACGGAGGGGTGTTAGATATATAAGGCGCGTCTGTGTAGCTCTCTGCAAATGCGTTTGTGGCGCAATGGGTTAAACGCTCGGCGATCTATCGTCGCGGACCGAGAGGTCGTGGGTTCGATTTCCAAATTTTGCATGTTTGTGGAACTTTTTCTTCTGGTTTCTTTCTTTGTATTATGTTCGTGTATGTTCGTGTGACGTATTTCCGTGACGGAAATACGTCAGTGAAGTCTTGGTGGACCCCGGCATAAAACACTTTCGTGTTAAAAGGCAAAGCTCGGAAAAGAACGATGACAGCCAGTTATGAAAGATATGAAGATCACGAAAATAAGCGTTATAAATACTCTGTATTCTGTGGACAGTTGAGGGTTCGTGATGACAGACAGGAACACGGAAAGGTCTATATATGTTCTCTGGTGGTCTTGCGCTGAATACGAAACGTGTTACAGCGGAGGAGTTCGAGACACTAATAATAATAATAATAATAATAATAATAAATTTGCAATACGTTATAAGCTAACAAGTTTTCAATGCATTTTTTAACTTCAGAATTAACAAACAGACACTCTTAATGGCTGCAGCTTGCATATGTACGATCTTTTTAGATTTTTCTGTCATACTAAGTAAAAAAAAATTCAAGGACCTCCTAAGCACCTCTTATGAGTTGTGAATGCGAAAGCATTAATGTCCATTTGAACGCGCCTAGCGCGTTGAGACGCTAGGCGCGTTCTTGATTTAGCCTTACCGAGGCGCAGTTAGAACGCAGGCGAGAGTTTGCGCGGACAAAGAACGCGCGGATAACAGAGCCTTCCGAGAGCGCGAGTGAAGGTGACGTGGCGTCGTGGTGATGATTCACCCTCACGTAACACCTGGCGCGTTAATGCAGCAGCAGGTGTTCCCTTTCGCCCACTCTGCTCCGTCGAGGCACGCTCGTGACGTGGTGTCGCAGCCAGTGGGAATTTAGGCTCCGTTTCGCTCGTCCAGACGACAGACGCCGGCTTTTGCGTCCAATGGGCCATTTGATGCTTTCGCATCAATATATATGCGCTTTCGTTTATACCACCGGTCGTGGGGCAGGCGAGCTATAGGCTTCCTTGGCTCTCACTTCACTGACGATTGACCTCTCGCCCGCTAAACTTAGCGGGAAATTTCAGCAGACTGGATGTATTATTTCTCTAAATCTTTGTTTGCAAACTATGAAAGACGAAAACATATACGCTCAGAGCAAGCTACGCTCCACAGCTGCGGTATATACACGGAGTCGACGTGCCCTGTTCGCGTAGTGTCACCCGCCTTGCGCTTCCTGTCGCGTCTGTTGTCGAAATCACTGGCCGACGACGCACGAGCAGCATATGTTATAAACGGTCGAATGATGCATCGGTGACTGACGCTTGCCTAGACTTCTATTTTGATTCGGTTACTCGACTGAGCGTCCTGCGTTACGTGCTCGACTCCGTTCAAAGTTCGGCCCTCCGGACGAAGAAAATAAGATAAAATAAAAGAAGACACGAGCCATTGTGTTACGACGACGGCACTAGTACATACGTGAACAGCGACCCACTCCTTATGACGGCAACAGTGACATTCGGTTGAAAACATGACATGTCAGAGAGCAAACGCGATTCGCAGTTTGCGAGGTCAAAAGATGAGAAATAAAGTTACTTCGCTCACTCACTCACTCACGTCTTTCCTGTTATTTGCAATCGTGCGTTACGATGACTTCTTCTCGTCTTGCTTTTCATCGTGTGTTGCGTTATGTTGTCTTTACAAAAAAGGGGAAACAATGTTGTGTACTTCGACGATTTAATTGAAATGTTTTAATGTCGAGGCACCCAAACGTATTTATTAGGCGACACGGAATGTCATTACTTCACAACGAATGACAGCTAACAGAAAAGAAAGTTTACTCTGTCCCTTGGTTCTCTCATTGTGCGAAAAAAAAAGTTGTCGCAGTTTCACCTGAAAGGTGAAGCATCAATTGCGATAGCAAATTTGTAGAGAGCTATACGGAGTAATGATATTAGCTTTATCAGCTGTATAAACTTGGACATGCAGCAGCACCGGCAACACGCAGAACTGTTGTCGACGCCGTCGGCGTTTTGCCCGCGTTCGCTGAAAATGCGTGCGGCGTTGGTGACTGTTGCCGGAGCCTCTGATATAAATAGGCACTTGGTGCCGCAGCTAAACGTCGCCTCCCTTTCCTCCCCCTCCCCTCCTCCCCCACGGCCTCTCGCGCGTCGGAAGAAGGCGCGTTTGCTCTACATATATGGTGATTGTAAAGGATGAAAGAGACGCCTACTTCTGCAGCCTTTAAGCGAGCACGGCGCAGAACGCGCGTTTGTTCTCCGCCGTGCGTTCACTCCCTGTGAAAGCGCGCGCCCCTCGCGCCCTTTCACTCGCACATACAGCGTTGGGCGCGCGGCGACGATTTCATCTCCATTGACGTCATACGGAACCTCACGGCGACGGCGACGCCGACGGCAGAAATCTGCTTTTGAGTGTCCATATAATTGCTATCGCAATACAAATGACAGTGATATGACATTCGTGACATTGTTCAATTTGAATGCTCTGCTACGCTGAGGCTGGTTGTCTGACGTCTGTCGCAGACGCAATGTTGTATTCAGCTATCCACGAGGTACGAACAACCACATATGAAATTATGCTTACAAGGATTGTTTATTTTGCGGCGACGTTGTTTCGGCCCCAGCAGTCCTAGTACCTAGACTTTCCTTGACTGATGTTACGTGCTCGTATTTTGTGAGAATCCTGCCGTAACACAAATACACCTTTATTAGTTTCTTCTTCTTTCTGGGGTTTTGCGTGCCAAAACCAGTTCTGATTATGAGGCACGCCATAGTGGAGGGCTGCGGATTAATTTTGACCACCTGGGGTTCTTTAACGTGCACTACAACTCAAGCACACGGGCGTTTTTGCATTTCGCCTCCATAGAAATGCGGCCGCCGCTGCCGGGATTCGTTCCCGCGATCTCGTGCTCAGTAGCGCAACGCCTTAGCTGACTAAGCCACCGCGGCGGGTCGTTTATTAGTTTACAAGCCTTTATTTTTACAAGACATAAGTTCGGCTTATGTGAATGTTTACTGTATATATATATATATATATATATATATATATATATATATATATAGTATAGGCAAGCTGGTTGTGCTGGAAAACATCCCGACGTTTATCTTTCCGCGCTTTCTTTTTCTTTTATTGTTCTCGCACACATTTGGCGAATAACAACCAGCAGCTGAGCAGAGGTTTCATATTCAGCGTCCTATAACATCAATGAAAGCATTTAAACTTTATTATTTTTGCAGGTTCGTGTGATTATCAGGTGTTAAACACGCATTGACGTGCACACTTGTAGACGCAGTGTCGCCAAAGACAGCGACATCCCTGGATCGAAACTAGCATGGTTTTAGACGAGAACAAATATAAGCTAGCGGAGCCTTACCGCAACAAGCAATCGCTTGTAATCGCAGCGCCTGCCACTTTTTTTGAAGGCTTTCGGACAGGTGCGCAAGAGAATATTTTTTTCGTACCTGTGCGGGGAAGGGCGCGTTTCTATTCTGTCAACCTTAAAAGAGGATTTTGCTCTTACCGCTGCTTCGCTTTTGCTCAGATTTCTAAAACAGATTGTATTCTTGGTCCGCATCATTCAACAATACGTCTGGCATTGTTGTTCGCTTGGTTTCCCGGACGTTCAGTTGCAGGCGAGCAGAACAAAACCGCGTCTGTTAACTAGCAACTCGCTTCTCGGACGGCGAAGTACGCATACAGCCGTGGCTCTTTTTTTTTTTTCCTGACGATCCACGTGGGCAAAAGAGCCAAAGGTTTTATTGGAGAATGCGAACCAGCAAATGATACCTTCTCGCGAAATATTAGAAAAGGAAAATCGAGATAAGTGCAACATTTTCTGTTAAACTTGTTAGACTAAAAACGCGTATCATTGCAATATTGCCCACAAAACTCGAGCCTGACAACCACGCAACGAGCATCGGCCTGCCGACCATAGACTAGAATTACTAGGGCTGCCATGGGAATGATAGGGATGTACGTGCATGGTTACGTCTAATCTTTGTTCTTGGAGTTTCGAACGCTCGCGTTGACTTGTTTATTACGCTTTACTATTCTAAGTTTAAAAAGCAGTCGTTATATTTTGTTTTCTATAAACGCACGAAGGCAATGGGTTTCTACGCACACGAGCGATCATTGCGAATTGTCACAACGCAACATTTTGTTGAAAATTGTCTATTTGTAAAGTTACAAAGTCGTTTGAAGCCAGAAGCAAATCCGTGTTGTGTCCGTCATTCCCACGCATGCAGCTAAACCGGCCATATTTGCAGTTCCCTCGGATACTAGCGCCAGATTTTCGTCTGGTGGTCTTTATGTGAAATTGTACGCCTGCCGACGGTTTGCAACTTCTTTGATGGCAATTCGTGCGAGCGCTTTTGGTCGTCCTCCCAATGTTTCTGAACAAACCACGCGTGCCGAGCAGGCCAGTCGTTGCTTGAGAAGCGCGCAACATGCGCTGAAATTGTCCCAAGTCGACAGCTGCGCCCAAGCGCAATCTAACTATAGCGAAAGGAACAGCTTTCAGAGCGGTTTCGGGACAATGCCCGTCATCGCTTATTCCTTTGGCACGAGCGTTCTGCCTCTGCAGAGCACGACCGGTGCCGTAGGTGCGACGAGACACAACTGCACGTGCCCCATAGTTGACAAAGCACGGACGCGCTCGTAAACGAGAGCGCGAGCGCGTGTTCGCGGACTGCCCCAAGCTGATGGGCGCGCAGTTTTCATATAGCCGCCTCGAGGCGTTTGCACCGCTCGTGTTCAGACCTGTGCGTAAGGGAAATCGTGTCTCCGTGTATACGCTATTGTGGATGAACTTCTCTTGCGTGGATTGTTCTCCTATGCGGACTTTCTTTTATCTAGGCTACTAACGCGTCGGGTACATTTGTCGCTGCACTCCGGTGCGGGCTTTGGCGAAGTGATCTTTTTGGGGATAATGGACTAACCGGTGGCACTCGAAGGCGCCAAACTGTTTAAGGCGCCAAACTCTTTAAGCCAAACAAGCAGCCCGTAAAGGCATTTAAGTGAAGCGCCTGTAAAACACTTGATCAAGCTTTCGCCGCCTTTAGCTTGTCTATGTCGCATAAGACTTAATTGACACACTCCCTTTACTTTGAAACGCAGCACCGAAGTAGGCGAATAGCCACGTACTATCTGTACGTAACTCTGCACCACGAACGCTTCAGTTTGGGCGCTACGTCATATTCGGTTGTCAATTAATGTTACAGGGGGTTTAGGCACATACCAATCGTGACAGAAAGTAATAGCGCGGCCGTGGACTCGGGAGCCACAGTGGTGCGTTGGGCACGGACACGTGATATTTTGCGATTAGTTGATTCGGTCCGCATTTTCGGCTGCAGTGCGCAGGCGTGGTGAGGCGCCGATCCCCACGTATATTGAAGACCACAACGAATTTACGCACGCGCAGCCCAGTGAGTCGCTAGCCATATCAGTGCACGCCGGTCGCACTCCGAGTATCTGAGTGCCTCAGTGGTTGACTTATACGAGCAAACCCTCTAGCACACGCTTATTGAAACATATACCAGTCACTCAACCTCGCATCGAAGCCGACCGTCTATTGTGATACCATGGACCTTCCTTGGTTGTGACTATTTCTTGGGCACTAGCAGATGCATATGCCTCCTACATAATTTAAGATACTCGGCCCGTGGCTACACCCGTCACTGGCACAAAAAGCGATTCGGGCACTAGTACACTACTTGAAGTGCACCGGTTTAAAAGACCGCTTATAGTGTCCATGTGCATCGTCCCACGTGTACTCAGTACTCACTCTCACTCTTTTCCTCTTCCCATTCCCCCTTTGTTTAGAGTAGCAAACCGGACGCTTCTCTGGTTAACCTCCCTGCCTTTCCTCTCCTTGCTCTCTCCCTCTCTTTATATGAACAAAAAATCGTTCTGGAAGTTTTATTCTGAGTCCACTCCTTCTGGGTCGTTTCTATAGCAGAAATGGTGTGCCGGTTCGTAGGTCTCCGAATGCGGGCCCTGTCGACACGCAGTTTGCTGTGGTTTCGCAAATCTGGATTTTCGCAAGCTGTTGCAGTGGACTTTCGTGTCCTCGTCACTTTTCACCTTCAAGTGCCGCGAATCGGTTTGTGTAAGCTCGCGCGAGTTTAAACTCCAAAACATAAAAAAAATCGTACCCGCTCGAATCAACTTCACTGTGACAGTGCACGGCCTGCACATCGCTGCCTTTTCCCTTGCAAGGAGGACAAAATTTACAGGAGCACCGAGCTGCAAATGTCAGTACAGGCAATGTCCCCAAAACACGACAAAAAATTTGCGTCGTAACTTTGCAACTTTGCACGTCTTGTCGCGACGAAGCTGGCCTCGTCACGTCATCGCATCGCATACTTACGACAAAAAGAAAAGAAAAAACTGCTCTCGGTATATACGGCAAATCTTTCTTTAGTGTTGGGACAGCAGCGCGTCTGACTGTGCGGCAGCAGGAAGTTGTGGGACTACGACAAGCAATTCAATCGCGAACGATTGCCTAACCGCTGCGGTGACTCAGCTGCTATGGCGTTCTGCAGCTGAGCAGTTCGATTCCCGAACGCGGCAGCCGCATATCGATTTGGACGAAATGCAAGAACGCACCTGCACCTAGATTTAGGTGCACTTCTAATTAGTGAACCCAAGTGGTCGAAACTAATCAGGAGTCCTCCGCTACGGCGTCGCTCATAACCAACTGTGCAATATTGGTACGCGTTAATTTTCAAAATTTCAAATAGATGATACGTGGACAAGGAAACCGTCGCAGACGTGCGCAAATCCGAGCAACTCGTTCATCAAAGGTAGCGAAACTGAAAGGAAGTTCTCATACACTTCAGAAATCATATCTGCTTTGCCGCTGACCGAAATCCATACCGAAGACATTGCAAAGGCATTCACAATATCCGGGCAATTCCTTCGCTGCGCCCGAGTCTTTTGAAACGCTTCGCTATATCCGAGCTGTGCTGTAATTTAGTCTCCGCTATATCCGGTGCATGTTCCTGCATGCTGCGCCGGCTCCGCGCTGTAGTACAACGCGTCTGTCCTTCGCCGATGCCTACCACGCCACCACACATTTGCCACCCTGCACCGCCACACGAATACCACCGTAGAGCACCCTATATAGCTCCGCTGTAACAAAATAATTTAGAAAAATAAAAAAATAAGGACACGAAGGACAGAAAAGCCGACAGTGCGATCGGCCTCTTCTGTCGTGACGGTGATGGCAATATGTCCCAAAGTATGCAACGAGGCTTTCTGTCTTAACGATTGAAAATTCCCTGTTTTTGTCTTATTTGTTCTTGACTGCGAAGTAAATCCCGCGCATGCGCTCATCTAACCCTGCCCGCTTTCTATGTATCCTTCCTTAGCAGAGCCAGCACGAGAAGGCGTTCGTGGAGTCCCAGACGGCGTCGCTGAAGCGGGTGGTGCGCTCGTCGACCAAGCAGGCGAGCTGCATCCCGCGCTTCTACTACCCTGCGGGTAAACCGATGACACCCGCGCAGCTCGACGCTCACCTGGTCAAGGTCAAGGCAGCCTTCTCCAGCCTCAGGGATGGCCGGGCCACCAGGACAAACTTCGGCGCCATCATCAGGGTGAGATACTCCGGCAGACCCCGCGCATAATTTACATCGCACGTACATACTGCCATAAGAGAAGCCAACTCCACATTAAAGAAGCACATTTTCTCGCACTGGTTGTCACGCAGCACAACATACTTAAATGAGTGCGTGCAGGTCTTCTTCGGAAGGACTTGCAGAAGTAGTTCGAGTATCGTATTGTCCACAATTAACCGTTACATGTCCCGATGAAAATGCAATCAGTTACTTTTAGAGCGCAGCTCTTATATAGGCGCCCGTTTCTGCAGCAAGCGTCGGCGTCGGCGTAACCGAGCGAACGAGCACAGCGAAGTATGAAAGAGCGAACGCGGAGCGCAGCGGGGGATGAAAGACGGCGATAGCGAAGAGAGAGCGAGCAGGAAAGCGGAGGAGGAGGGTGCAGCGGAACCATGAGGCGGGAGGCGGAGGGGGAGTGCATGGCGAAAGCGTGAGAAAAGCGTAGTGCCGCGCAAGACGGACTCTGCGGCGACGATGGCTACGAGATGGCGCCAGAGAGGCGTGCGCCGTCTGTATAGAAACAAAGCGCTGCATGATTGGAGATCTGTCTGCGACGGCTGCGGTGAATCAGGCCCGCGCGTCACCCAGGCGTCACCCACGCGCTGCCTCTCGCGATCTCCCGATTAGCGAGGCGGTCGCGCCACACTTCGCTCCGTTTGCAACGTGTGCGGCACGAGAAAGACTTCCGTGCCAGCCAATATTTCGCGAAATGAAAACACGAACAAAGCTGCGCTGACATTTCGCATTAGGGAGTATGTAATCGTCGGTGAACTTTTTTTTAACCTCCGGCTTGCTTGAAAGGCTCTCACATAATGTGAGAGCCTTTCTTTTTAGCGCGACGAAATGGCGCTACCCACGTTGGTATACGGTCGAGGGTCGCGTGGGGAGTGAAAGGAGGGAGGGGTCACAAATAAGCAATAATCAAAGTTGATAAATTCGAGATGATACGACGTAAACAAATACAGATTTTGAATTTAGGAGTTATCCGAAACTGATACGCATGGAATCATCATCAGGCTATATTTATGTCGACTGCAGGACGACGGCCTCTAATTTTTGTGTCTACACAAAAAGATCGCCTTGCTAAATTTCTAGAATTACTAATTATTCCTATTATTTCACTTTATGTCAAAATTATTTTATCTTAAAATTCTTAATAGTATTTTCCACATTGCTGCAATGCAAATTATTTTTTGTTTAAATTATAATAGACATAGTTGAAACCGCTTGCTTCTTGGCCAGTCGCCCGTAGTGGGTATGAGCCAGTGTTTGGGAGATTAGATGACGTCAACTAGACGAGCGTCCAGTTTGCTATAGGAACCGATCCTCCAGAGTGGGTTGCGCCATTTCATTAGGGAACAAGAACGAGGAATTGGATCCTTATGCGGAGTGCGACTCCCATTAATTTCCAAGCTGCGACTGATGTCGATTACGTTCGACGCCTCGCATTAATTTCAGCCCGTGGAATAGTCCACGACACCTATCGCTGTGGTAATCCTGTTCAGTGTGTGGCGTAGCCTCTTCTGTACGTGAGCTGCGATGTTGATTTGATTCGTGTTCCACAGGCGTGCGGGGTGCCTCTCTACTGGAAGATGCCGCTGTTCGCAGCCTGCGGAGGAGAGTCCCGCGGTTACGTCACCAGCGACGTCTTCATCGACTTCTGGAAGAGGTAGTTTTCGTGAAACTTACGCTTTCTCGCGTTCTCTCTCTCTCTCTCTCTCTCTCTCTCAATTTTTGCCCTCACAATGCAGGGCATGGCAGACAGAAGTCCCTTTCTTTACACTTCATCAAGTATAACAACGAGGGATAAAAAATTGTTTATGAAACAAGATCGATATTTGGTTTAACCCGCCCCTTAAGATTATTCATTTCAGACCACATGTGGCTTCTGTCGCACCTCTGACGTAAGCAGCGGACTCTTCATGGAAGCTTGAGTTTCGTATTCGAGTAAAACGGACTGCTACTTGTCATCACTAGACCGAAACACGAAAACGGTGACGTGAGCATCGTTCTCTAAGGTAGAACCACACGACGGATGAATATGCAAATTCCATGCAAATATGCAGACCAAAGTTTGCGTCCGCGGAACGACGACGATGAGTCCATTGGTCATGTGACTATGCCGCTGGCTTAAACCTTTGCTAGAACAGACGAAATTCTCGTTTGCTATCGAACGGAGTAATTGTTTGCAACGCATTGGCCGAAGAGCAGTTTCTAAAGTTTGACAGGAGAGCTATATCTGTGTGCACCCAGTCGTGACTGCATACTCCTTGTACCGCTCGCTATGCTTGGACTTGGTGTCCACGTGCATGAATAAATAAAACGGCGCGAATACGTGATAAGACACGTGATTTGTCCTTGGGTAGTACAGCCTTTGAAAAGAAAAGGGGCCTCTAGTTGTGAGCAACAGGCTTGCAACTTAAAAGGCAGGAAAAAAAATAAAGATTTAATGGTGCCTGCTCGTTTCAGTTAACTTACTTGAGTTATCGCACCATTATGTGCCAAATTGGGAGCGGGTGCGCGCCTTATTAGGGTTACCAAATTTGAGCTGGCGCGGCGCGCGCGTCATCTACCGCTCTCCGGCGGTAACCACATGCAGCGTATTTTCGGCGTCTTCTCGCCGCCACATCGCACGGCATTAGCGAGCCCGCTTTACGTCGCGCCAGGACAGCGCTGTTTTCGTGGCAGAGATCCTCAGCATGAAGAGATAGAGAGAGAGAGGGGCGGGGCTCTGGAGACCACCTATTTTAAACTAAACTGGCGTAAAGTGTTCTGATCTTAGCGGCTACCGAGATCGTTGAAGTAAGATGTGGGCGGCAAAGCGTTCATTTTCTCCTTTTTTGAAAAGGAAAATAAGCTCGTATGGTGTACATCGACTTGAGGTCCACGCCCTTGTAGTGCAGGAAAGCGGTCGAAAAGGAGAAGGGAACGAGCAGTGTTTAGGCATAACGACCAGGTTTTTCGCAACCATCGGCGAACGACATGTTGGCAGGCCTTGCTTTTTTCGAAATCGAAGGTAAACACTGTAGTTCGCCGAGTGTTATTTTCGAATCTATAGCCTAGCGAATCCTGAGAGGTTTCGCGTTTGTTCTCCTGCCCTGTGGTTCCTTTCTTTAGTTACAGAAGCAAAAGGGGGAACAGAAAGAAGCAAAAGAAAAATAAGGAGGCTTTAAAAAAAAGATAAGCAAAATTATCAGAGAGCTAAACGTAAAACAAAACAGGCAGAACGTATAGCTGGCTCTCTGCCCTGGAAAAAAAAAAGAAATAACAAAACAACAGCGAGTGTATGAAATGGTGCGGGGCTCCCGATATAGGCTGCAGATCTACGCATCAGCGACTACTGCGCCTTCCCCCAATATATGTGCCTTTCCTGAACGCGATTTAAAGGACCGCGCCAAGGGCCGCCGGGGTACTGGGATTCGACTAGTTTGAGACACTGCGGGGTTATTTTCTTGAGGGGAGCACGCTAGTTGTTACAAAGAAATGAACGTGAAAGGTGCAAATGCGATTGATTTTAGACGAGGAAACTGTCAAAACGTTGGCTCTAAACAAAGGTTCATACCTTTGTTCGACTGATTACGAGTGTCAACCTTCGAGTTCGCTTCGGTTTGCTCGATCGAGGACAGAGCGCAGTTGCGAATATTCGGAGCCCGCCTAAGCTTTAAAGGGGGGACCCCCAGGTTTTAGACGTTTATGCCTAGGAGAAAATACATTTTTTAATTACATTATGTTTAGGAGATGCGGGTGCCTTTACGTGGTGCCAGCTACTTCTATTCACATAGAAATACAAATTATGACGGCCACATGTATGAGAAAATTACCTAGAAATACCCTGAAACTTAAAGTCAACTCATCTGAATAAGTCAAACTACACGTTATGTAAAATTCAAGCCAGATAAATAAGTGAAACACACTCACTCATAAAGTCCAGTCACATAACTGCACCAAAGCCAGGGCACTGAAGAATACACGGAATAAGTTCGCAGGCAGGCATATGAATCGTTACAAGACACGGAATTGAACGAAGTCAGGTCAAATAAAACACATGCAGCGAGCTTACAATTGATAATAAATACTCAATATTTCAAATACTCAATATAACTAGAGTGTACTAGATTGGGGGAATGGGTCCAACGCAGGCTCCCCGCTCAGGCTTTTTTTTTTTTTATTGAAAAGTTGGTGGCGCCACCGTCGCTTTCTCCCGAATGAGCGGCCCCGCGCGCCGGCCGGACGCTTGTCGCGTAGGAGACCCTACCGCAGCTGCATGGAGCTATTACAGGCGGATACTAGGTGGCGGTAATAATGATGTTATTCCCCACCGATCTATTGTACATAAAATGGAAAAAGAGCGGCGGAAAGAATGCAAACGACGCAACAACGACGGTGCGTCGAGCAGACGACAGCTACTCAGCCCGTGAGCTCGCCTCAGCCAATGAGCGCTGCCGAAACAGCCGGAGCCAACGTTTATTGGCCGGAGAATCAGAATAAGGCGACGGCAGCGCCGCCACAATTTCAACGTTTTTTGCTTCACCCTCGGCGCTCGCCAAAGGCGTCCGCTGGACCCACTCCCCCATTCTAGTACACTCTAATATAACGTTGCCTTTGTGCGCCATGTCGCGGACATGGTAGTAGAAGATTATCCGCGACACCACATACCAAGTATATTTGTTTTTGCCTTAATAACACCAGCTGGAAAAGCTACCCCTAAACATTTCTCGCCCGATGTGAGTTTATGGTAAATCATAGAGAGTTTTAGAATAAGGGCCCCAAAAGTTTGGGGCCCCAAAGAGCTTTGCGGGTGTTAGCGTTGGGGCATACAGGAGTGAACAGTGTTAGAATAGGGGTTTGAGTTTGCGAATAGCGTCTTGCGCTTGCAGCGCCACTGCGGTGTCAAAGAAAAACAAGTATAAATACTAAAATAAACTATACCATTTTAGGATAACTAGAGTACCTCTGACTTTCGTGTTCTTGTGTTTCATTACAGTTTAGAGGTTATTCTATTAGCAGCAAGCGATTTGTGGCGCTTAATTTTTAGTAACCAACTTTACGTGCCTTCACCACCCAAGCTAATCTTCGTTAGGCCTACGAGCCAGGAAATCGACAATCAAATTCGTAATCAGCGGCGTCTAATGAATCAATCTTCATTACACACGTTAGTTGAAAGAAAACGATAACCGCAGTCACTTCTCCTAGCTTACGAACTTCACGCGTTACCACAGATCAAGCCCAGTTTGGTGCTCGGTTAGAGCCCTTCGGTTCGGTGGGCGCCGCCATGTTTGTTGACGCAAAGCTTTTGGAGCAGCTTTTGGGGCTCCCGCTAAATCAGCGAAATAGCGTGCCCGACGCAAAAAAGCAAACGCAGTTTGCGTCTCGCGCATGCGCAGTGGCTTCGACGTTATTTCTTCGGGGCCCCAAAACGTTTGGGGCCCCTATTCTAAAGCTCTCTAATTACAATATCATTCGATCTCGTACGCTCAAAACCTCCACGCCTGACACTAGAAACATTTTTCTGAACAATGGACAACCGAATTTTTAAAAAGAAAATCTGACATTGAGTGCTTCTACTGATGCCGAAGAAAGTGTACAATGATTCGTCCCTATGACTAAGTCGTACAAAGTATAATTAGCGGAAGGAAATCAAGTGTCCGGATATATTCTGCGAGCGAAGCAGTCCGCAAGAAGCGACGCTTATCAGCGCAAGACTACAGCTCGCAGCTAATACGCGCTTGCGATCTCACCTGCAGGATAGTGTCCACGGGTCGCGACGAGCCAACCTGGTTCGTCAAGATCCTCAGCAGAGCGACGAGGAACTACCTGGTGCCCGAGGACTTTATTCCCATGATGCAGGTGAGTGATGATTTATGGTCGCAGTCAAGTCTCTGTGGTGCGCCCCACTTGTCACGCTAACCTCGCACATAACCTATACTCGGATCGTTTTTCACGTAACTTCCGTTTTCCGCTGTGCTAGAGCAGCATGTCCTGCATTTGCCAGAATGTATACCGACGTTAAGCGTATTGTCAGCATCTACGTGACTTCCCAGCATGATTAATTATTCAGTCATCTAGTCAATGCCGCGATTCTGTTCGCTATACTTGAAAGAAAGACCATGCAATAGAACCTATTATTTTTCTCTCGGTTGTCGGAAGCACATCCTGCGATGCACTGGTTGTTCGAAGCCGAAAGAGAAATAAACAAGCTTGAAAGGCTCGCACCTGCGCCACTGAAGTATCCCCCCGGCTTCAATACCTCGACGTATGGCCGCCTAGCCTTTATTTGAAATTTCGGCAAGCAGGAGGGACGATATCACTGCGCGATGCGTAATGATTCGCTCTTCAATAATCGTTCTTGCTCAGCTAGTCAGTGGTTAAATTTGTGCATGCACAACGGGGCTTTTCTCTTCTTTTTGCGATGCGTATTGGAACGTCGGGACACGTGAACTCTGGAGTAAGCGATCGACTGACGTACATACATGCCGTCACAGGCGCTAGACTTCCATCCCATCGCCTGCACTATAAGATATGCAGTATAATTTTCCGCCTCGTTCATCCGTATACTGAATACCATTGCGTTCGATTTGCATCTGCAGTTGGTCACAAATGAAGCGCGATCAAAAAAAAAAACATGCTCACAATACCGGACGCGATTTCTAGACCACCGATAGAGTGACCGACGAGGTCACTATCTTATTGCGTACTGTACGAAGTGCAGTGAGCGCAGTATATAGCGTGATTCCGCCTTTCGAAGTGCACGTCTCACTTCAGATTCATGTCGTAACCTGTGACGTGCGAGTTACAACACGACGCCACCCTCGTGTTTTGCGTTTGGCAACACTCTAGCCTGACACCTTACACAAGTCGAGTCAAACTTAGAAATGCAGCGTACCAGATCCAACTGATGTTACAGATTATCTTTTTTTTTTTGTTTTTCTTTCTTTCTTTGGTTCGCGCGGCTATTCCCATTGTCTTCTTTCCACTAAGCTACACTGATGTCTTATACAGGGTGTTTCAGCGAACACTTTCAAAAATTTTTAAAGGTTGCCTGTGGCAGATAGCACAATTCTAGTTCATGAGCTGGTCTACTCGAAGAGGTGGACGTTACTTGCACAAGAAAATTGAAATGCATAATCGACTAATTAACCAAAATCTACTAATTAATTGCCTTATGTCCCATATCGCCATTCTAGCCGTGGAGTTCGCAAGGCGATCCCCACTTGGAGCGAATTCTCAGGATGACACTAGTTTCGAGATATTAATTGCCGAACTTTGCAAAGAAATGCATTGGCGTTCCAGTTACTTTTGTGCTTCAATGCGTAAAACGACGTTTAGTTAAAAAAGTAACTGGAACGCCAATGCACATCTCCGCAAAGTTCGGGAATTATTATCTCGAAACTATAGTGTCATCCTGAGAAGTCGTTCTAAGTGGATCCGCTTTGCGAACTCCACGGCTGGAATTTGTAAATTGCGATATGCGACATAAGGTAATTAGTCAAAAACTTAATTAGTGCATTTTTAATTAGTTCATTATGCATTTAGATTTTTGGTGCAAGTAATGTCCGCCTAGAATTGTGGTATCTGCCACAGGGAACCTTTAAAATATTTTGAAAGTGTTCGCTGAAACACCCGGTATAGTCTTCTAAGGAACTTGAGAAAGGTGTTCTTACATCTTTCCGCGCAAAAAAATAGGAAGAAATTAAAAAGAAAAGTTGTGTTTACACTTTGTTCATCCGCTTTGTTGACGCTTTCGCATGAATTAATGGGCTGTAATCGTTTTCTTATTATATATATATATATTTTTTTTTTTTGGGGGGGGGGGGGGGCTCATTCCTGGAAAATGTACCCGCCCCATTTCCTAAGAGGCTGTGGCGTTCTGCTGCGGAGCATGAGGTTGGGGGTTCGAGTGCCGACCTCTGTGACCGCATAACGCTCGCGCATTGAACATCGCGCGCCCGTCAAAGCACCCCACGTGGTCAAAATAAATCCGGTGCCCTCCCCTATATGGCGTCCATCATAACCTATACTGTGCGGTTTAAAGGCGTTAAAAGTCACAAAAAGTATTTTTCTTTACTGGCTGGAAAAATGAGACGTGGTGCCGGCTGTACCATTTTCTCGTGAGATGCATTGAAATGCATAAACGTCACACAAAAAAAAAGAAAAAAAAAGAAACACATTATAAAGGATGGCATTGCGACGAATCCTCGAAGTACGAAATGTCACCACAGAGTGATACACAGTCTAAAATGTCACAAATTGTATAGGTACGCGACAGATACACAAAAAAGTCACAAGAGAGAAATACTGGCGGAAATCGCCGTTTCAAAACGAAAATGCAGCAGTGTCACACATGTGTATATTGCACAGACATGCATGTACTACCTACAATGTCATTTTCACCGGCAAAGAGGTACATGCAGTGATACTAGAACATTTATCGACAAAATGACTGACGTCCAAAGATTATCAGCGTGAAGTACACTTTTCTGTAGTCTGAAATGTTATTAACCCCCCATCCCCCCCTTCTTTTTTTTTTTTTTTCTTTATAGGCGCAGCATCGCAGGCTTAACTAGCGAAGTCAAATAACTCTGCTGCCATTGTTCACACCGTGGTTAGTCAACTCGTTCAAACAGCGCTGCTTTAATTGTCTCGGTCTCGCGACAAACTCGAGGTTCGCGCAGGTATGCTACGAAGTCGTGCCGTAGCCGCAGCTTTATTCGAGATGCGTCTCGCTTCTTCGCTGTGCCGCAGCAGAACGAGAGTGCGGTCGGGGTGCCTTAGGGAGCCTACGTGCAACAAAACAACAGCGTTGCATGTATACAGGCTCCCTAGGGTGTCTCGTTCTCCAAGATGGCTTGCACGGCCGAGCAACAGGCGACGACGACGTCGGAGGCCCGCTGAGGTATTTTTGAACGAGGGAAGTTGGGGGGGGGGGGGGGGGGGGGTGCGCGCGGGGGTTAAGGGGGGTTGCGTCTGAGGAGCTCGCAGTTTGCGCAGCTGGCGGCGAGTGACGCCATACACCCGCCAGGCCGGGTCGCAAATCCTTTGAGTCTCTGTTTTTTTTTTTTTTTTTCCTCGCGAACTGACTGCCGCTGTGCGACCGACTTTGAGCAGTCGCGTCTTCCGTGTATGTGGGGGCGCTGCCACGTCCGGGCGTCCATTGAGAAGCGATGTCGCGCGCGCTGTGTAACTGGGCGGCTTCCGCCTGCACTTAGTCTTAAAGGTGATGTGGTACTTGAAATTGAAGTACGAGGCCTGCTCCGGTACGCGAGACTTAGCTTGGAGATGAGCGTGTGACGCTCTTAGAGTCGCGATGACACGCGCTGCGCAGGGACACGTTCACTCGTTCGCATGCTCGTGCTCCACGATCGATTGGCTGACGGAAGATCTGTATACGTTCTTGTTATGTGAAACAGCGTAGCACTAAAATAGCTTCCCGAGGGCCGCACTGTAGCGTTGCAGTCAACCAATATATGTCTTGCAGAACGGCTGTTTACGAATAAAAAAATTAATGGATAAATAAAAACTCGTGAGGCGATCACTTCGTGGGAATAGGTGGTGAGAGTCACTCTATTCCTATACTTATACACGTGCGTCTGTGGATGTGTGTGCCTCTTGTGTGGCGTTGCTCTATATTAAGCGAGGCTCCATACTGCACGCGCAGTCATTCGCGTGAACTACTGAGCCATACATCCTGTATATTTACGCGATTCAGTCAAACCCTATTTTTCCTTTCCAGCTTATTCTATTTTCTTCTTTCCCCGTTTACTGTGGATTTATTATTGATGATGGCGTAGCCTGCTCTGCGGCAGCATTTAGTTTAGTGGTCTTATCACTTAGTAAACAATGGCAACATTCCTTAGGCGGTTTTCTTCGCTTGTAGATTGTCTGTTGATATGTAACCTTGAAACAGCATCTGGGCAATACTTAATGAGAGATTAATGCGGAAGTTTTACCTCTCTGGAGCTCCTACCTAATTAAACGGTAACGGAGGAATCTGTTTTACTCAACGGCCTCAACGTCAAATTTGACGAGGTTTGCTGAGTTTAAAAGGAAAGGTAACTGACTGCCGCTGCGCGACCGACTTTGAGCAGTCGCGTCTCCTGTATGTGGGGGCGCTGCCACGTCCGGGCACCGCGTTGCTTTACCGCGTTGCTCGAGGCCTCACTCACCGAGCATCATCGAAGGAAGAGCCCCCGCGGGGTACTGCAAACGTCTGGGCGTGGGAGGATCGTTTGACCAGGTTCCACGACATCACGACACACTACCAGTTACAGAGACGCGTATGCCCATTCCCTCACGCTAGGTTAGACAGGGCGCAAGCAGTACACTACAGGCAATTACAAACTGATTCTTACATAAACCCAAGACTCATGCACGCCATGTATCCAGACATGTACACAACAAACAGATGCACATCCTGTGGCGAGGTTGCCACACTTAATCACATGTTATGGGAATGTCAGGACAAAACAAACAATTCGGGCAGTGTCGACACCTCCGTCTCTTCCACCGCCAGCCTCGGCTCGCGTTGGAAGACCGCACTGCTCAGCTCGAACCTGACCACTTGTAGGGAGCAGGTTATAGTATTTTGGCCATCAACTTCTTTCTACGGAAATTGTTGAAAATTGGAAAATTTATAAAATTTCAAGCGCGTAGCTTACAGTTCCGTTAGCTGAGCGATAAAAAATGTCGAACTGTATAAACTGCATCGATTGACACATCTAAAGCAGACAAATGTGGCGTATTATACACCGCTCTGAAATACACCGCTAGTTTCCGACAAAGGCTTGTTGCAAAACATTCGCAAACATTAGAACAATTTCACTTAATCTGTACATTCATAAGGTAAAATTTACCCGCTTCATATGCTCTAACAGATATCCCTTACATAACTGCGATATCTGCTTTTGGTGCTAAGTCACGGATTTGTAAACTTAGTGCTTCGGTTTCCTTGTCAATTTATGACTATTTCTCTGTGAAAGCTATGAGGCCGTACATCGAAATTCTGCTCCGCAAAGTCGGTATAGTTCAGTCTTTTCTGCTTAATGCAACGAATGTCATTCAAATTGGTTCAGTGGATTTAAATAATGATAGCATTTCTGCGTTTCATGCGTATTTGAATTAGCTCTGTGGTATAGCTTCCTCTTAACGTCTCAAGTGCAAAAGGTTTTTTAGGCATTCTTTGGACGTGTGATCTTGTCTGTACTTGCAGTCTTTCAATAAACAGATTACGAACTACGACAGCCCAGTGAAAGTTTTCCATCAACGTTCTTAGTTTACATAAATGTCTGTACAGACTATAGACTGGTAAAATGACTTTTATAAGGAAAATCAGTGTAAGGCGCTTCAGTATCTGCTTCTGCTTGGTGTTTCTCTGCAGGATGTGATAGACACCCATCCGGGCCTCACCTTTCTCAAGGAAGCCGTGGAGTTTCACTCGAGGTATATTAATACGGTGAGTGTGCTTCTTCGCCTACGTGATTACAGTCTTGCTATAGAGAGTGACACCCACCCGGCGTGTCACCAAAGCTCACTCGTATCATTCCAAAGACGATAGCGCAAAGTGACACGTCGTCAACAAAACGGTTCGCTGACAAAAAAAAATTAAAAATCTATGGATTCCGTTATTGATGATGCCCAGAGAGCAACACCATCTGGTGGTGTGGCAGGGAACCGAGCTTTGCGTCTCGTGACCGAACTCCTCTCTCAGTGGTTGAAGCACCCGCGGCATTGCTTGCGCTTGCACCGATGGAAGCACCTTCTACTCGCGATCTTATCGCGCGCTGCGAACGATAACGACGGCGCGAAACTGACGAACGAACTAAGAAAAGATAGTGCTTAAAAAAGAGTCAGCATGTTTTGATAAGTTCCGGTGCTTATGCGGTGCTGGTGTAACCTAAAGTTGTAACGATTTATTAATCGCTCGATTCTATTGCTTTCTGTGATCCATCGCTAACGACCAGCCAATCCTTGTGATAACGCAAGCGGAGCGCCGCTGAGGTAACAAAATTCGATAAGAAAATGTTGGAATTTAATCGTTACGTTATTACATGATCGTTACGTCTTAGATAATCGTTACGAATGTAATCGTTCCAATGTCTCTTGATCGCGATGCTCGGTAAGTGACCCGCTTTATTAATGATGCTTTTACTTGACCAGACGGTGTACTGTCGAACGCTCAATAAACTTCAACGTGACACGCTGCAAAATAATCAAATTATACGCAGGACGAACGAGCGCGAACTTTCAACGAGTCGGGTCAGTGCCACGCCCCTCTTGACTTTCGAACAGTGCGGCAGTATGCTGTCCCCACTTTCTTCTTGTTTGCGTCCTCTGCTTCCAGTTTTGTTACTGTTTCAGTTGGTCTAGGAAGGAGCGGGCTCGTGGTTCCTCCTGCTCGTTTAAGGTTTTAGAAATTCACATACACATGAGCTTACCGCACATCGTGCCGACAATATGACGTTGTCGCAAGATTTGGCCTTCGCATTTGTCACTCGGCAACGATTATTTTAAAAAACAAATGAAAATAAAGGACAGTCGAAATCGAAATGTGACCAACATTGAGCTGCATTGCAACGTGCCCTACATGTGTAACAATCTTCTAGATAAGTGTCGGTTCGATGTGTTTAGATGCATATATTTGTTAGTGCTGACGGAAAAAAAATATTAACATTGAAGCAAAGAAGAAAGCACCATACTTCAGTGACATTTTTATTTCTACAACTCACTGCCTGCAAGCAGCAGAACCTCCATATCCACGATAAGTTCAGATTGAAATTAAACCCCCTCCCCCCGATAGTCCTCCAAATACCGGGCGAAATTCAGTGCCACCTTAAAAATTTCTGAAAGCTTTCAAAACCACACAAGCACACCAAGGAGTCTTTCTAATGGCCCTTCATATACACAATCTTTGCTTCACGCACGTATATACCTGATGAATTTCACAACACTGCTAATTTTCTCCTTTTGTAGTACTTTGGATGATTCGAGTATGATTTAATACAGCAAGTGTTATCCCTTCGCTTGCTCAACACTGCCGTGGCGTAGTGATTATAACGGTAGTGATGCAGAGCTGTCGATAGTACTACCGATACTCTCGATGATTGAGTGACTATCGAAATATCCGTTGGTACTACCGGTAGTACGAGATCCCGCGACGTACCCAACGTAATCACGCGAGCTTCGGAAGTACTGTATGGGGGACCTGTATTAAGAGGTATACTATTAGCAACATCATGACTGGCATATTATCTTAAAACGTGAAATACTGTATGAAAACGCACGGTTTCCCAACGTTATGTTTTATACATAATGCCTATTTTATCTTTCTTTTTTTTTCTGGTGTCATCTCTTTCAGGTAATCGCTAGGATATTCTACTGTGTAAATAGGTCGTGGAGTGGCAGGATCACCATTCCCGAACTCAGGAAAAGCAACTTCTTACAGGTAAATGAACTACGTTTCTGTGTTACACGACGAAAGAGTGGATGCTTCGTCGTTACCATAGAATAATCGCGGTCAGTTATATTCGCGGTTACTGTGAGGCTCGCCAAAACAATTAAAAATATGTATAAGAGCCTCACAGGTCCTCATATATGCTTCACTTGAATGACTGTAATGCGAAAGCATTATGAAATCTTAACTTGAGATATTTACCTGTCGTCATCCGCGTGTATTCTTCTCTTAGGTCAAGATCATCTGTGACTTGTTTTACACTATGATCCACTGTCATTGTCAATAACGGCCGACCCACGATTTTTACGCTGCGCTTCCGGAATTTACCTGCGTTACCAACCCGCGTACAACACATTAAAAGTTAATTTAGATTAAGTGGCTCTACGTGCTAAAACCGCGGTCTGATTATGAGGGACGCTGTACGTGGGGGGCTCCGGATTAATTTTGACCATCTGGGGTTCTTTAACGTGCACCCAATGCATGGTACACGAGGTCATTCAACTATCATCGGTTCAACGTAAGCCTCTCTCCGGGCGAGTTTCGCGTTGCCACGTTAAGCGAGAGCTGTCCTCTCCTTGTCATCCCATTTTGACGAACCACGTGCGCGCAGTTCTCGTTCAGTCAACGCTCCACAGGTGGCGCGGCCGATTTGTAGCGTATCTGCCTACGCGTAGGCAAACAAAGCGAATGGTTTCGTATCGCCGCCCGTATGAAGCGTGCGCAGTAATGAGAGACGGCGGCGAAAGACGCACAGCGTCCATAAACGTCAGCACCTGTCTCACGAGCAAGCTCGGTGATTGCCGTTACGCCCACTTGCGGTTATAACTCACCTAAGCCACCGGTCGCGTACGTTCTGTTCAGTTCGTTTGCGGCTGGCTTGTTCATTTCTTTCTTTAGGTTGTTGTGAGGAAAGGGGTGAAATACTGCCGGCATTACTTTCCGCTGTCAGCTGGCCTTGCGAAGTACATCCATTTGGTTCGTGTGGGTGTTCGTGCGTAGGCGTGCGTGGGTGGGCGTTTATAATTGTACAAAGTACTTATATAAGACACCCAGGTCATCGCGATGAGCTTGGCACAACCGGCCAGTGGTGGCATGCTTCATGCACCTAATAATGTTGTGCATGTGAGTGATTTTTCGCTCTCTCTCTCTCTCTCTCTCTCTTTGTTGAGAGGTCTGGTGGCGCGTCGCATGATCTTCATAACGGAAGCTTCGCCCGATCCTTGCTGCTTTTAACCAAGTTTAGGTGCTCTCGAAGCACAGTGACCAGTTCAAACCAGAGTAACACGACTCCGTTTTTGCGCTTATAGTAGCACCGACCGCAAGTTCTGCCCGTATACGCGCAGGTGTTGTCCCTGCTGGAAGAGGAAGAGGACATCAACCAGATCACCGAGTACTTCTCGTACGAGCACTTCTACGTCATCTACTGCAAGTTCTGGGAGCTCGACAAGGACCACGACCTGTACATCGACCGATACGATCTGTCCAGGCACAACGAAGGAGGTGCGTGTCCGGGTAACGTGGAGTATACTGCGGAGAGCGTTGAACTGTTCCTTGCAGGGCTGGTTGGTTCATGTCCTGAGAATAGATTAATGAGCGCCAAATGAAGACGAAGACTGAGGTTAGAAACACGTAAGCAAGAGAAATGCTCGTTTGTCTTGCCTTTCTTTTTATTTATTTTTATTTTGTCTCGTCTACGTCGGTCTTCGTCTTCATTTAGCGCATATTTTATAGAAGATAGCGTTGAGTCGCGCTGCAAGTTCAAAACTTGAGCCACGTCGCGACCGCAGCGCCATCTTCCGGCAATTTCTAGTAGTCCTTGCACCAGCTTAAGTGGTGGGCCTGTTTGGCGAGATCGAGGCCCCGCGATAGCTGTTTTCGAACAGTTCCGAGTATTCCTGTTCGTCCACTGTAGACTTTTCGTTCTTGTTCATCCACTAGTCGCTAAAGTCCCCAAACTGCTTAACAGATAATTGAAGGTTAAAGCTGAATACTATTTCGTATGGCAAAGAAACTTAATGGGAAACTGCGCTTCGGAAAATCCACTACTGCAGGCATAAGCATGCGTGCATCGTCGAGTGCGTTATATATAATCATGCGGGTATGTGTCCCAAAGTACATCGATAGTGTGCATTGTCGGATCACCAAGATTAATTGCGTCTTTACTCGTAATTCTTGCTCCAGCGGATTGAACCATCACTAGCGTCTTCATTCACGATGTAAACATTTGCGCACGCGGCTCGTTTTTGCCAGTTTAATATTAAAGGTGGCGAAAATAGAAACCACGGAAATTAAGCTGCGGGTAAATTTAACCTCAGTGTTTCTCCATTTCACTTCAATGGGCTGAACATTGCTACACACGACCACTACTTGGCTGAGGGCATCTGCCATGTTTGACAGGATGTTCGACTGGCCGCATTCCTTCAGCAGTGGCGAAATAATAAGTTTTCCTTTCTCGTAATGCTTGCAGCTAATAAATAAAATGTGCGCGTCCTTTGATCCAGTGATTAAATTTTTTTATGACCAAGAAGCAAAAAAAGAAGACCTGACAGGATTGACAGTACACTAAAGGTAGATTTATTGCTCTGAGGATTCGTTATAAAGTACGCAACCCCGTCATCTGCCACCTTGAATTTCTTTCAATGCAGTCTGCAGTGCCTCGGGAAGTATTTTTAATGCGAAAGCATTATGTGGCCCATTACGCGAAAATCCGTCGGCGTCGGGCGGGACCGAAAGATGGTACCAAAAATGGCCGACAATACAAAGAGCAAAAAACACGTAAAAGATGCTCAGATTGACGTCAAATTTTTCAGGGGGGTTCCTGTAAACAAAGTAAATTAACGTCTTTGAAAAGAAAATGTGGTACATTTCGGGTTGGGTGGGAATCGAAGCCAGGCCTCCTGTGTGCGAGAACAGCGCGCTTACCCGACGCCATGGTGGGTCCAATGTTCTGGCTGACTAAAGGTGTGCTTGGTGCCTGCGTCATTGCGACGTCACGTCGCAGCAATCTATAGCTGACTAAATGTGTGGCCTAGTGCGTGCGTCATTGGGCACATGACGGTGCAGCCAATGGGGAGGAAGTGGCGCCACGTCAATAATGTATAGATCAACGCGTTCACGATGTTCCGAGGTCTAAAAACGCTATAATGCTTTCGCATTCCCGCACACGTAAGCAGTCTTAAGAGGAAGCTTTAGCTCGAGGCCAGCTCCGATGCAGCCTGTTCAAATACAAGTAAAACGCAGAAGCGCTTTTCTGAGATAACCCCTGGACCGATTTTAATTAAATCTGGTGCATTTGAGAAAGTTAGATTTTGATGAGTGTTGGGAGTAGAATTTAGATTTAGGGCCTGAATTTTTAAAGAAATTTCAAAATGTCAAAAGTTCGAAAAAAAAATAGGAGCACGAAGTTTAAAAATTAATAGCTCTGCACCAAGAAAAGCTATCGCGGTTCTGTAAACGGTATCCATTAGATCATTTAAAGCGGACAGATTCGATATGTAATTTATATCTTACGTGAACTCATTACGTTTTGTGCAAGGATTTTGCAAAAGCTCTATTTCCTATTTTACTAAATGATTTAAGATTCATGTGCAATATATCAATGTTGTCCGCTTTAGATGTATTATTAGACGCAGTGCACAGGAATTGCGATATCGTTTTTCATTGCTGTGTTACAGCGTTGTAAAATTGATAGTTTCGTTTTCTGAAAAATTTTCGATTTTTGCAAGTTTTATTAAAACATTGACGACCTAAATCAAAAATTCAAAACCAATAGTCCCTTGTGCTGATGTGCAGTTAGATCATCAGAGGAAAGGTATTATAGTTTTTACTGCTTGATGCAGGCAGAAAATTCTGGGACAGGGGAGTCGGTGATCTTTTAATGCAGCTCTGATTGTCTTCTGTGCCTTTTCTATTGTTGTTGCTCAGTTCGTTTTATTCTATAACTTGCACCTCTTGTTGCTTTTCCACTCCAGCTATCTCCATGCGGATGATCGACAGGATCTTCTCCGGCGCCGTCACGCGGTAAGAACTTACTAGTTTCGTCTACATGACTCATAAGTTATTCTTCTAGGACGGGTGTGTTGTGCTCACATTGGAGGAACACGGTACGAGGAACTAGTATTTGTTCGAAAAAGAGAATAGAGTGCGTTAGTACAGGACGGGAGAAGGCGACAGATACTCGGGTCTATCGCCTCCTCTTTTCCCCCTTTAAAGTATTTAAGGTATTTACTCACTTGCCCAGATTAGCACTCAGTTGAGTAACAAGTATAACAAGTGTCGGCTCTGCGTTGTTTATTATTAATTTATTATTATTATTATTATTATTATTATTATTATTATTATTATTATTATTATTATTATTATTATATTATTATTATTTTACCGCGTTGTTCCAGTTTCTTTTTTTTTTCGACACGATTTTCCTTAAATACGTATACCTAGATAGCTTGTGCAGGACTCCCGCAGGATAACTCTCACGCATACTTCATCAGTTCTGTTTGAGAGAAGCGGATTTTGCAAGCCCCGTAACATTCCATCCTGCAGACAGTTCGCCAAACTGTAGCCTTCGACGTGGGATTTGGGAAACTATAGTAACAGCGCATGCATAAAGGAGGAAGTAACGGTGAAAGACGCAACACGTATCGTGTATTTCACCATCCTCCGTCCTTTGTGTGCTGTTGCGCGAATAGCAATGTTTGAGACCGAATCAAATGTGAATCGAAGAGCGCCAGAAACGAATGGAACCGAATCTCGAACACTTTTCGAGTGGTTTCCTAATGACGATCACCCGTTTTCACAATTACCACAAAATGATTTTCACATCCTAGTATTTATAAAATTAGCAAGTATCAGTCATTACACTGCACGCTATGAAATGTTGCTTATTAAAAGCATACGTGGAGCATTATGAACAAATTAGCAATTTGTTCGCATACATATGCGACTCTTCGGATGGTGCTAATGGTCGCTGTATAGAGCCGGTAAAGTCTGGCTCACTGAGCGACGTAGCCTGCTCCAGTAGGCAAGTTCTCATACTTTATGCCTTACTATGCCCGCGGAGGTGATACTTGTATTTTTTTGCTCTAATTCTAAGTGCGATCGCGCACAGTTCACACTTTAAGATATTCGAAAACTGTCCGAAAAAAAATATTGATATTTACAAATAGGGAATTCTTTTCGAGGACCCAATCGAATAGGAGACTATTCGATTCGTTGTTGAAAAGTTTCGAATATTCGCACACGCTTACTAGTTTGCCATAAAGGGATGCGCCGTGGCCGTGAAGTGAATTGCGATAGCCTTCGTATAACCAACCCTCTTTTTGACTTGTTCATCTCTTTGTTCTCCAGGGGTCCTATTCAGAAGGAAGGAAAGATGAGCTACAGCGAATTCGTCTGGTTCATCATGTCCGAGGAAGACAAAAGGCATCCGAGGAGGTACGGTTACCCTGTCTGGGATGTCCCTCGTGTTCCCTGCTCTGAATGAAGCCTCGGTAAGCTTTGAAACCCAATTGCTTGCGCTGACAGCAATTAAAAAGCTTTTCTTGCATTTCAACGACCGTGTATACGCTCGAAGCAACCCGTCAACAACCCATAAGAAAGGATAGCTAATTGTGATAACAGCCTCCGCTCGCATGCAAACGAACGGGTAATTACAATGCGCCGTCTTGTTCGTTCTTAATG